>NC_034181.2:69791567-69844067 GCF_002021735.2 Oncorhynchus kisutch | reverse complement strand
CCTCGGGCCTCCTCGGCCCCCTCCTCTGCCCACACCCACGGCCACCTCCTCGTCCGCCTTTAACACAGCCCACTAATCACAGTATAGGAAACCCGACCAACCAAAAACAAACATTCACTGCATTTTAAGGCACTAGGGATCCTCAAACCAACCAAGAGGTGTCAGAGTAGGTTTAAAGAACTATCATCTCAGCTAAAATCAGACACATTTACACACATTGGCTTAAACAGTGACTGAGAGAAGAGGGTCGGCCCCTAATGACATTGGTCAATTGGGCTTCTTTTTTTTTTTACAGCCGGGCCTTTATGGAGTCAGATGCCACAGAGATGGACAAATAGCAGGACATTAGCTGTCAGAAGGACAGGTATGAGCCAGAGACTTACGGCCCGTTAACCTGTTGCTTCGAGCAATCCCGTATCCGGGAGCGTAATTATAGCCTCAAGCTCATTACCATAACGCAACGTTAACTATTCATGAAAATCGCAAATGAAATGAAATAAATATATTGGCTCACAAGCTTAGCCTTTTGTTAACAACACTGTCATCTCAGATGTTCAAAATATGCTTTTCAACCATAGCTACACAAGCATTTGTGTAAGAGTATTGATAGCTAGCATAGAATTAAGCCTAGCATTCAGCATGCAACATTTTCACAAAAACAAGAAAAGCATTCAAATAAAATCATTTACCTTTGAAGAACTTCGGATGTTTTCAATGAGGAGACTCTCAGTTAGATAGCAAATGTTCCGTTTTTCCCAAAATATTATTTGTGTAGGAGAAATCGCTCCATTTTGTTCATCACGTTTGGCTAAGAAAAAACCCTGAAAATTCAGTCATTACAACGCCAAACTTTTTTCCAAATTAACTCCATAATATCGACAGAAACATGGCAAACGTTGTTTAGAATCGATCCTCAAGGTGTTTTTCACATATCTATTCCATGATAAGTCATTTGTGGCAGTTTGGTTACTCCTCTGAAGCAAATGGTAAAATACACGCAGCTGGAGATTACGCAATAATTGCAACGGAGGACACCAACCGGAGCACCTGGTAAATGTAGTCTCTTATGGTCAATCTTCCAATGATATGCCTACAAATACGTCACAATGCTGCAGACACCTTGGGGAAACGACAAAAAGTGTAGGCTCATTCCTTGCGCATTCACAGCCATATAAGGAGACATTGGAACAAAGCGCATTCAAAATCTGGGGCATTTCCTGTTTGAAATTTCATCTTGGTTTAGCCTGTAGCATCAGTTCTGTGGCACTCACAGATAATATCTTTGCAGATTTGGAAACGTCAGAGTGTGTTCTTTCCAAAGCTGTCAATTATATGCATATTCGAGCATATTTTCGTGACAAAATATCTTGTTTAAAATGGGAATGTTTTTTTATCCATAAATTAAAAGAGAGCCCCCTATATCCAAGAAGTTAATAGTCTGTTTGTTAGTGGGGAGGAAGAGGTTCGTAAAAGTGGAGATTCTTATCTGTCTAGGACCCTGTGTGCGTGTGTGTGTGTGTGTGTGTGTGTGTGTGTGTGTGTGTGTGTGTGTGTGTGTGTGTGTTTGGGTCACAGACTCAAAGCCGAGCAGGCTGTAGACTGCTCAATTCAGGGGCTGCATTTCATTAGATCAACATAGGGGGTCTATTCCTACTCTTGGTCCTTTAGCTGGACAGATCTACAATCAGGTATTTTACTATCCCACTAATGGTTAAAGTTGGGATTGTGCTCGTCTAATCTGATCGTAGAGCTGTGTGTTAAAGGCCACTACTACCTTGAGCACTGAACAACCTGCCATGCGCCCAGCCTTCCCACCGGAGGCATCCATTTCATGTGTGTCTAAAATACTGAACAGATGATTTGTCAACACACTAAATACATCTTCAGAGAGGGAAGTTGGGTGAAATGTGTGGGTGGGATGTTTCTGACAGCATAATCAGTTCATCCAGCCATGTTTTATGTCCTGACAGCGACGGCGGTTTCTTTCCGCCTGAGGAGCGCCTTTGGCCACGTTCTCCTGGTCCCTGTGCACACACCTTTAACGACTTCTGAAATGTCACTGAATGTCAGGCGGTAGGATAAAACCTGTGTGTGTGTGTGCGTGTGTGTGTGTAAGCGGCAAGGACCTGCTTGCTAGTGATCTTTGGTGGGGTTTTAGTGCAGTATTGAGGTGATACTGCTGTGCAGGGTATCTCTGATCAGGTGTGGGCCAGATTTCACCAGGCAAGCTGGTTGGCTGGGGACATGATTGAATGAACATGCTACTAAGGAGCAGACTGAGGGAAGAGCCTTATCAGTTGTATAACAGTGAGTGAATACCGCTTTCGTCTTAGCTACACAGAGGTAGTTATTGTAGGCACTTGTTTTTTCTTCTTGTAGAGGCTGTACACCTGCTACACATAGTGAGATGTTCTAATCATATCAGCTTAAACTTGCAATATGTAACTTTCTGGGGCCATCCAACCAAATTCACATAGGAATGTGAATTATAGATATGCATTCTCATTGGTAGGTCTGTTCTATTGGTGCTATTTCTTTTACTTTCAGTTTTGTACACCAGCTTCAAACAGCTGAATATACAATATTTTTGGTTATGGAAAATATATTCCACAGCAGTTTCGATGGTACAATGATTCTCTGCACTATACTTGCTTGTTTTGTCACATAAACGGAAATTAGGCAAACTATTAGAATTTTAGCAATCAGGAAATAGCAGAGCAATTTCTGCATAGTGCACCTTTAACCAATGTCCGATAAACCAACCAGACACCCCTCTCTATCTCTTACCATCTCCTCTGTGTCTCTGTAGCTGTGATCTTGCCAGCACGCTGTGTGTGATCTTGTGTGAGCTCTCCCTGTCTGTACTGTGAGCCCTGCAGCTGTGTGATCTCAGGCTCTGTGTGAACGGCAGGGTCTCTGTTAAGCCCAGCAGCGTGAGCCTGTATCAATTACACTGCTGCAGCGATATGGACGCAGCAGGCAGTCGCTCCACTCCTCAAAGACAACGAACCAGCGTCAGTGTCCGCTCAGTGTCCACTCTCTCTCAGCTCTATGACCAAAGGAGTGGCCCGAAGACTGGCTAACCTTCAGCCCAGCGAACAATTCACCTAAACTACAGTAGGAGGGAGGATGCGATGGGGGAGAGGGGGTATAGAGAAAGAGAGGAAATGAAAAAGAGAGGTGGAGAGGGAGGGGGATCGGGGGTTAAATTAAATAGAGAAAGAGGGGAGGGTGAAAAAGAGAGAGGTGACCAGGAGAGATGAAGAGAGAGATAGCCGGTAGAAGGGAATATGTAGGAAGAGAGGGAGGAGAAAGAAAGAGGGACTGAAGAGGGAAAGAAAAAGAAACAGAGGAAGAGAGAAAAGCAGTGGCTTCAAAGAGGAAGGTCATGACCTGTGGCCCCGTACCTTTGGCAGTAAAACTGAGAGGCCCAGTTCTCCTCAGAGAGACATAGATCTGTGTCTCAGACCAGAGCCTGGTGCTATAGATGTCCTTTAAGCCATGCAGCTCTCTCTCGACTATCCAACTCAATCCAATACCTCTGTTCCTGGCCCTTTACTCAATACTACACCACTGGGAAAACTAACACCATTGAATCCAAAGAATTGATGTGTGTGTTTGAGACAGGTTTCTTAGGCAAACACTGTCATGCATAATATGTATGTTATTACCTTGGTGAGCTCATGTTTAGAGGCAGGGACTGGCTTATCAACCAGGCAGACTGGGGGTTTAGGGTATGTTAATGAGAGGGGTAAATGGCAGTGTTTGAAGCACTCCTTCCTATTGCAATTTCACACTTGTCAGCTCCCGTGAGGAAACTTCACCTTTACTAGGGCGAGCAGAACAGTGCAGAAGAGAGCAGACCACTCAATGGAGAACACATACAGACAGTATGTCTAGATGGTGTAGGTGAAGTTTATAGTTTTCTCTCAGTAGTTTCAATGTAATTGCAGTGGATTCAGAGGCTCATTATTAAAAAGGTAGACATTTTACTGGCCAAGTATGTTTCTCTTGACAATAGAAAACACAAGGATACTGTATTGTGAGGCAGGCAATATGGCTTAGTGCATGGACAGGCAAGTCAGACCTGTTATTCCTATCAACTGGTGTAGGTCTTGGGAAGGTCAGAATAAGGTCCATTATTCTAGTTGCCATTGTAAACATGTATTTTTATTTCACCTTTATTTAACCAGGTAGGCTAGTTGAGAAGTTCTCATTTGCAACTGCGACCTGGCCAAGATAAAGCATAGCAATTAAACACATACAACAGCACAGAGTTACACATGGGATAACCAAAAAATACAGTCAATAATACAGTAGAAAAAAAGAAAACAAAAAGTCTATATACAGTAAGTGCAAATGAGGTAAGATGTGGGAGTTAACCTCTTGAAGCTAGGGGGCACTATTTTTATGTTTGGAAAAATAACGTTCCCAAAGTAAATGGCCTATTTCTCAGGACCAGATACTAGAATATGCATATAATTGACAGCTTAGGATAGAAAACACAAAAGTTTCCAAAACTGTAAAAATATTGTCTGTGAGTATAACAGAACTGATATTGCAGGCGAAAGCCTGAGAAAAATCAAATCAGGAAGTGACTCTTATTTTGAAACTTCTGCATTCCTATGCCTCCCTATTGAGCATTGAAAGGGATATCAACCAGATTCCTTTTTCAGAATATGCTGTTCCACCTCCTACGTATGCGATGACATCACCTGGTTTAAACGTCTCTAGAGACTATATATCTCTCATCATTACTCAATGCCTAGGTTTACCTCCAATATACTCACATCCTACCTTACCTTTGTCTATACACTATGCTTCAATCTATGCTAGAAATCTGGGCACGATAGCATACTCTCTTTTCCGAATGTGCTAGACGGCCAGTTCGTATAGCCTTTAGCCGTACCCTTATCCTACTTCTCCTCTGTTCCTCTGGTGATGTAGAGGTTAATCCAGGTCCTGCCGTGCCTAGCTCCACTCCCCAAGTGCTCTCATTTGTTGACTTCTGTACCGTAAAAGCCTTGGTTTCATGCATGTTAACATTAGAAGACTATTCCCAAAGTTTCATTAACTGCTTTAGCACACTTTGCCAACCCGGATGTCTTAGCTGTGTCTGAAAAACCACCAGAAACTTAGGAAATCTCCATCCCTAACTATACCATTTTCCACCAAGATAGAACTGCCAAAGGGGGCGGTGTTGCAATCTACTGCAAAGATAGCCTGCAGAGTTCTGTCTTACTATCCAGGTCTGAACCCAAACAATTTGAGCTTACATTTTTTATTTAGCCTTTCCAGAAACAAGTCTCTCACCGTTGCCGCTTGCTATAGACCACCCTCTGCTCCCAGCTGTGTCCTCGACACCATATGTGAATTGATTACCCCCCATCTATCTTCTGAGCTCGTGCTGCTAGGTGACCTAAACTGGGACATGCTTAACACCCCGGCCATCCTACAATCTAAGCTTGATGCCCTCAATCTCACACAAAAAATGCAACGCCAAATCCATAAACACGGGCATCCTCATAGATATCATCCTAACTAACTTGCCCTCCAAATACACCTCTGCTATTTTCAATCAAGATCTCAGCAATCACTGCCTCATTGCCTGCATCTGTAATGGGTCTGCGATCAAACAACCACCCATGATCACTGTAAAACGCTCCCTAAAACACTTCTGCGAGCAGACCTTTCTAATCGACCTGGACTGGGTATCCTGGAATGACATTGACATCATCCTGTCAGTAGAGGATGCCTGGTTATTCTTAAAAACTGCCTTCCTCACCATCTTAAATAAGCATCCATTATTTTTATTTTTTAAAGAACTAGGAACAGATATAGTCCTTGGTTCACTCCAGACCTGTCTGCCCTTGACCAGCACAAAAACATCCTGTGGCATTCTGCATTAGCATCGAATAGCCCCCGTGATATGCAACTTTTCAGGGAAGTTAGGAACAAATATACACAGGCAGTTAGGAATGCTAAGGCTTGCTTTTTCAAACAGAAATTTGCATCCTGTAGTACAAACTCAAAAAAGTTCTGGGACACTGTAATGTCCATGGAGAATAAGAGCACCTCCTCCCAGCTGCCCACTGCTCTGAGGAAGGGAAACACTGTTACCACCGATAAATCCACTATAATTGAGAATTTCAATAAACATTTCTCTATGGCTGGCCATGCTTTCCACCTGGCTACCCCTACCAGGGTCAACTGCACGGCACCCTCCACAGCAACCACCACAAGCCCCCACCATTTCTCCTTCCCCCAAATCCAGATAGCGGATGTTGTGAAAGAGCTGCAAAATCTGGACCCCTACAAATCAGCCGGGCTAGGCAATCTGGACCCTCTCTTTCTAAAATGATCTGCCGAAATTTTTGCAACCCCTATTAATAGCCTGTTCTAACCTCTCTTTCGTATCATCTGAGATTCCCAAAGATTGGAAAGCTGCCGCAGTCATCCTCCTCTTCAAAGGGGGTGACACTCTAGACCCAAACTGCTACAGACCTATATCCATCCTCCCCTGTATTTCTTAGGTCTTCGAAAGCCAAGTTAACAAACAGATTACCAACCATTTTGAAACCTTCTCTGCTATGCAATCTGGTTTCAGAGCTGGTCATGGGTGCAACTCAGCCACACTCAAGGTCCTAAACGATATCATAACTGCCATCGATAAGAGACATTACCGTGCAGCTGTATTCATCAACCTGGCCAAGGCTTTCGAATCTGTCAATCACCACATTCTTATTGGCAGACTCAATAGCCTAAATGCAAGTAAAACTAAATGCATGCTATTCAATTGATCACTGCCCGCACCTCCCCATCCGTCCAGCATCACCGGTCCGGATGGGTCTGACTTAGAATACGTGGACAACTACAAATACCTAGGTGTCTGGCTAGACACATCCAAAATTAAATCTAGAATCGACTTCCTATATCGCAACAAAGCATCCTTCACTCATGCTGCCAAACATACCCTCATAAAACTAACCATCCTACCGATCCTCGACTTCGGTGATGTCATCTATAAAATAGCCTCCAACACTCTACTCAACAAATTGGATGCAGTCTATCACAGTGCCATCCGTTTTGTCACCAAAGCCACATACACTACCCACCACTGCGACCTGTACGCTCTCGTTGGTTGGCCCTCGCTTCATACTCGTCGCCAAACCCACTGGCTACAGGTTATCTACAAGTCTTTGCTAGGTAAAGCCCTGCCTTATCTCAGCTCACCTGTCACCATAGCAGCACCCACTCGTAGCACCCACTGCACTCCAGCAGGTATGTCTCACTGGTCACCCCCAAAGCCAATTCCTCCTTTGGTCACCTTTCCTTCCAGTTCTCTGCTGCCAATGACTGGAACGAACTTCAAAAATCACTGAAACTGGAGACTCATATCTCCCTCACTAGCTTTAAGCACCAGCTGTCAGAGCAGCTCACAGATCACTGCACCTGTACATAGCTCATCTGTAAACAGCCCATCTATCTACCTCATCCCCATACTGTATTTATTTATATATCTTGCTCCTTTGCACCCCAGTATCTCTACTTGCACATTCATCTTCTGCACATCTACCATTCCAGTGTTTAATTTCTATATTGTAATTACTTCGCCACCATGGCCTATTTATTGCCTTAATTGACACAACCCATCCCTTAAGCAGGATAATTGTCATCAGCAACTGCTGAATAGCATAGCGCCTTAGTCAAATAATATTACAAAAAATATTTATATTCATGAAATCACAAGTGCAATATTGCAAAACACAGCTTAGCCTTTTGTTAATCCACCTGTCGTCTCAGATTTAGAAATTATGCTTTACAGCGAAAGCAATCCAAGCATTTGTGTAAATTTATCGATCGCATGACAAAACTTTAAGTACACTTAGCATCAGGTAGCTTGGTCACGAAAATAAGAAAAGCAATCAAATGAATCGTTTACCTTTGATGATCTCCGGATGTTTTCACTCACGAGTTACACAACAAATGTTCCAGTTACACAACAAATGTTCCTTTTGTTCCATAAAGATTATTTTTATATCCAAAATACCTCAGTTTGTTTGGCGCTTAATGTTCAGAAATCCACAGGAAAGAGCGGTCACGACAACGCAGACAAATTCCAAATAATATTCGTAATGTCCACAGATGTTCCAGTTTTTTTTAATCAATCCTCATGTTGTTTTTAAAATATATAATCGATAATATATCAACCGCAAATGTCTTTCACAGTAGGAGAGGGAAAAACAATAGCTGTCCAAATTCTGTTGCGCGAGCAAAACTCATGTGACCACTTGACGTGATGTTATCGTTCTGGCTCATTTATCAAAATAAAAGCCTGAAACTATGTCTGAAGACTGTTGATACCTTGAGGAAGTGATAGGAAAAGGAATCTGGTTGATATCCCTTTAAATGGAGCAATGGGAGGCTATGGAACATGACGTTTTCAAAATAGAAGCCACTTCCTGGTTTGATTATCTCAGGGTTTCGCCTGCAATATCAGTTGTGTTATACTCACAGACAATATTTTGACAGTTTTGGAAACTTTAGAGTGTTTTCTATCATAATCTGTCAATTATATGCATATTCTAGCATCTGGTCCGGACAAATAATATTACAAAAAAATATTCATGAAAAAACAAGTGCAATATTGCAAAACATAGCCTTTTGTTAATCCACCTGTCGTCTCAGATTTTGAAATTATGCTTTACAGCGAAAGCAATCCAAGCGTTTGTGTAAGTTTATCGATAACCTAGCATAGCATTATGTACACTTAGCATCAGGAAGCTTGGTCACGAAAATCAGAAAAGCAATCAAATTAACAGTTTACCTTTGATGATCTTCGGATGTTTTCACTCACGAGACTCCCAGTTACTCAACAAATGTTCCTTTTGTTCCATAAAGATAATTTTTAGACCCAAAATACCGACGTTTGTTTGTCGCGTTATGTTCAGAAATCCACAGGAAAGAGCTGTCACGACAACGCAGACGGAAATTCCAAATAGTCTTCATAATGTCGACAGAAACATGTCAAAAGTTTTTTATAATCGTTCCTCAGGTAGTTTTAAAATATATATTCGAAAATATATCAACCGAGTGTGTAGGTTTTTCAATAACAGCGGGAGGAGCAATGCCGGCTTTACACTGTAGCGCAAAAACTCACTCTGAGAGCCCCCACCTATCCACTTACGCAATGTGATCTTTCACGCTAATTTTTCAAAATAAAAGCCTGAAACTATGTCTAAAGACTGTTGGCACCTTAGGGAAGCCAGATAAAAAGTAATCTGGTTGATATCCCTTTAAATGGAGGACAGGCATGCAAAGGAACAGAAGGGTTTCAAAATAAGAAGCACTTCCTGATTGGATTTTCCTCTGGGTTTCGCCTGCAATATCAGTTCTGTTATACTCACAGACAATATTTTGACAGTTTTGGAAACTTTAGAGTGTTTTCTATCCTAATCTGACATTTCACATTCATAAAATAAAGTGGTGATCCTAACTGACCTAAGACAGGGCATTTTTACTCTGAGTAAATGTCAGGAATTGTGAAAAACTGAGTTTAAATTTATTTGGCTAAGGTGTATGTAAACTTCCGACTTCACCTTCAGTGGTCATCTGTTGTCAATCTCATCATGAGATTTTAATAGCATATGTCTAGTACATGATGAGGCTGTAAAGTCACGGTCAAGTGTTGTTAGGATTGGAAGTATTAGTCTCTATATCACCCCTAAATATGTGTGGGTGTGTGTTTGTGCGTATGTGCGTGTGTGCGTGAGTGTGTGCGTGTGTGTGTGCGTGTGTGTGTGTGTCTGTCAGTCAGTTCTTTCGCACAGTTTGTGTTGTTGGTGAGCGGTCACCGTCAGGGTCGTAAAGAGGGCGCTGTGTAAATATTCCCTCTCCATGGCGGGCTGGGGAGGGAGGGGAGGGAGGAGAGGGTATAGCTTGCCCTGCTTATAGATCATCCTCGGCCTACACACTACACACACACACACCGTTCCCCCTTTGCCCGGTGTCTTCGCACAGACACAGCATTCTTATAGGTGTATTATAATTAGTGCCTGAGGTGGAGAAATGAGTAATACAGACGCATCCTTGTGACATTCATTACACACAGCCCTATAACCCTATAACATATGCTCATTATGGTTGTGACTGAATAAATTAGGCTGTGATGTGGACAACTTGTGATTCATAATGGATGTATGTGTGTGTGTGAGTCTAATGCACCCATGTATCATGTGTGTTTGTGAGTTTGTGTGAAAGTGCAACTCCCTCCTGTCCCCACACATCTTCCTTGCACATACCACACAAGCATTGTGTGTGTAGGCGCACATGCACACAAGACAAACCAATAGGACACTGGGTTATTTTGAATGCGTTTGTGAAGTATTTTGGGCATGTGCCAGAGCATGTTTGTCGCTTGTAGAAGGTGAGGTCTGTGAGTGCAAGTGACAAGAGTAAAATATTCAAGCATTCAACACTAGTGGGAGAAATATTAGAGTACTGATTCGACCATTAGTCCACTTTTGGAGAAAAAAAATCATCGCATTCAAATATGAACATATAACTATATTTGGCATCAGTCTGACACAATATAAAGAGGTTTGCTGAATGATATTATCTCAGTAGACTGGGATTTATCTAATTGAGAGAGGCATGTTGTTTCAATAATATGTAGCCTATTTCAAACTGAAATATAGTCTTGAGTGTAGAACACTAGTCTACTTACTCTGCTGCCTAATCCTTAGTGGCACTGTAGTCCTCGCTGCTTCTATCAATGAATCATGCTCTCACTGCAGCCTAACAGGGAGGAGAACGAATTTGTATCTGTTTGCATGCATGCCTGGGTGTGTGTGTATGTGTGTATGTGAGAGAGAGAGAAGTACCGGGAGAGAGAATGAAAACGAGAGATAGGGAAAGACAGGAGAGCCTTCTCAGAGGACCTTAAACAAACTGACTAAAGTAGGCCTGTTTTCTGATCAGGCACAGACAGGAGAACACTTAGCGCTGCTGGAGACACTCTAAACAGCCGCTGAGGAATTACCCAGCTACTGTCTGTGGAACTGCAAGTGCTTTAGGGACTGTGGAGTGTCCCCAACTAACAAACACTAGTAGTTGACACACTCCTTGACTGATACAAATGATAGCAATGGTTAAATAAAACACGGAGGTACACACACACACACACACACACACACACACACACACACACACACACACACACACACACACACACACACACATACACACACACACACACACACATACACACACACAGTAAACCAGGTAGATAATGAATAGCTTCGTCTCAGCCAGGTAACTTGAAACAAGCACCAAACAACACATTCTCACTGAGGAGAAGCAACCACCTTATTCCTTCTGCTGGTTGATATTTAGTTGTGTCTGTGATCTGCATACTGTAACCAGGTTTCCCCGAGTAAAGATGAGCTCAAAGTTAGGCCCCATGATGTTGCAAGGCAAACACACCAGGAAAATTCACCTTAATTAGGTATTTCCCTCCCAAGTAAAGTTCATTTCAATTAGTCCCACCTGGGCCCCTCTTCCAGCTCCCTGTGATTTGTCAATGCCCCAACTTGGATTTTGTGCATGTGTGGCGGTCACAGCACCATACACTGTTTGTGTACATGTGTTTATTTGCGTGTGTGTGCACGTTTGTGTATGACCTAAAGAGAAGGGACTCCTGTGCCCTTGACATTTCCTTCTTGTACTTGTGATAAATTGCAGAGGTTATTTACTTGTTCTAGAGAATGAGAATCTCACAATCCTGTTTTTTCCCCAAACACACACAAAAGATGCACAACATTTCTGTTCACCAAATTCTCTGCTCTGAAACACACTGTGGAAATACACTCCCTCTCTTGGTTTCTCACATTTCTTTTTAAATTTCAGCCATTCTGTTTTCACTATATGTTGTGCCTTTCTAAACTGTAATTAGTTCCAAAATAAAGAAGAAGAATTCCTAGTTTGGGGAATATATTAAAAGAGACAAGAACAGACAACGCATATGATTATTTTTGTGTTCAGAACAGTCGACCATTCTGACTTTATTCTAAATACTGGTTCTGTGCGTGAAAGCGTTAGATAGCCTACAGTATGTCTTATGTTGGCCGCTGAGGGTGTACTGAGGGTGTACTGTGTCCGCCCGTCCGTTTTGTGACACCCTCACATGGGCAGATCAATCTGCTGAAAGGAAACCCATCAGGTCACCTTTGGAATTCATCATTATTGGCCACGTAAAACGAAACGGCCCATAATGGGGCGTATGCTAAATTTAGATTACCTATATGCTAACATATCTCTCTCCTAAAAAAGGTTTCATGGATTATGCTGAGATGCCAAATCCATGTTCCTGTACTTGTCAGGTCATTTCAAAGACCTGGACTGTTCTGTACTTGGCAGCTTGGGTGACTCTCTAGTCAATGTAACAGGAAAGAAGAAAATAGATTTAAGAAGAATGTGTCTCTCTCCAGTATACATTTATAATTGTGATCCTTTACAGATCTACAAAACACATTGAAATGCAAGTCAACAAAACATGAATGAAATAAAATACAAAACGGAAGTTCATTCATAGAGGGAGAGAGGGTTTCAACATTGGCATGTAGAGACCAGAAGTATCTCCTTTGGTTCCTTCAGAAAGAAGGAAGAAAGGAAGGATATCAAATAGAGAAGTTTAGAAGGTAAGAATAAAACAGGCATTGAGCAATCACCTGAGTTTGACTTTGTTTGTGTGTGTGTGTGTGTGTGTGTGTGTGTGTGTGTGTGTGTGTGTGTGTGTGTGTGTGTGTGTGTGTGTGTGTGTGTGTGTGTGTGTGTGTGTGTGTGTGTGTGTGTGTGTGTGTGTGTGTGTGTGTGTGTGTGTGTGTGCTAGAATGTGATAACTGGTTTAAGAGATTTATTACGTTTTGTTTGCATATATGTATGTGTTTGCGTCGCTTGCAGAGGTTTGAGATGCTTAGCGTCTCTTGTTTGCACACAAGCCCCCTGTGATTATTGTGAGCTCTAGACGATGCGCACGGTGCTGCCTCTGCTCTCATAGCAGGTTCATTTGCATAGCTATCGCTGGAAAACCCTTGAGTCTTAAGTGTCACATTTGTGTTCCAGACGAGAGATCATAATGACAGATCATCTTCATTTGTGTTCAAGACGAGAGACTGTATCAGTGCATGCAGGCACAGGGTAAAAGAACACAGTTCTACAAGTCAAACGTTCAGTACAGTACCATCAAACGTCTGTGAATGTGAGTCCTATGGGGGTGTATTTGCGGCAGTGAGGTGACTTTTCCACAACTCATGCCCCACCACAATCCAAGTCCGGCACTATGACTTTGTGTCACGTTCGTCGTATAGAGGAGACCAAGGCACAGTGTGATATGAATACATTCTTCTTTTAATAAAGACAGACCACTAAACAAAGTGACCGTGACGCTATATAAAACGAGTGCTGACAGGCAACTACACATAGACAATAACCCACAAAACCAAAATGGAAAATCGCAACCTAAATAGGATCCCCAATCAGAGACAACGATAAACAGCTGCCTCTGATTGGGAACCAATCAAAAACCCTAGACAGGACAAAACACACATACCACCCTCGTCACACCCTGACCTGACCAAAATAATACATAAAACATAGATAACTAAGGTCAGGGCGTGACACTTTGCACATATTTTACTGCATATGGCACACAAAAAGTGCCTTATCCGAGCATTTGCTAAAGCGACAAAATGATCCGTTTCTTATGTGTTTGTTGATGAGTTTATTTATTTATTTAGTTGTTGTTTTTTTCTGCTGAACACAGCTGGTCAGGCCCTTCCATGCAGAAAGGACCAATATGGCTATGTCTGTAAATGGGAGTCCAGGGGCCTGAGACAGAACGCAGGGAGAACCACCCACAGAAATTTAGCATGCGATAGCTCCCAGCGGGTGTCATTTGGAGACCGGAGCAGAGAGTTGCTTTTCTCTCTCCTTTTTTTACGCTTTTATTTTCTGAAACTGAGCAGGTTGGAGAGCTCAACCCTGGCAGCGGTGCTGACACAACCACTCAGGGATGGCTGGAACAGCTTTCTTAGCACAGCACCTGCTATTGAGGAGAGTGAGAGTGGGAGAGAGAGAGAGATGTAACAACAGGCCAACTGTACAGATATGTTACGCCAGGCTACCTTTACAGAGATGTTACACCAGGCTACATGTACAGAGATGTTACACCAGGCTACATGTACAGAGATGTTACTCCAGGCTACCTTTACAGAGATGTTACACCAGGCTACATGTACAGAGATGTTACTCCAGGCTACCTTTACAGAGATGTTACACCAGGCTACATGTACAGAGATGTTACACCAGGCTACCTGTACAGATATGTTACACCAGGCTACCTGTACAGAGATGTTACTCCAGGCTACCTTTACAGAGATGTTACACCAGGCTACCTGTACAGATATGTTACACCAGGCTACCTGTACAGATATGTTACACCAGGCTACCTGTACAGAGATGTTACACCAGGCTACCTGTACAGATATGTTACACCAGGCTACATGTACAGAGATGTTACACCAGGCTACCTGTACAGATATGTTACACCAGGCTACCTGTACAGAGATGTTACACCAGGCTACCTTTACAGAGATGTTACACCAGGCTACCTGTACAGATATGTTACACCAGGCTACCTGTACAGATATGTTACACCAGGCTACCTGTACAGAGATGTTACACGAGGCTACCTGTACAGATATGTTACACCAGGCTACCTTTACAGAGATGTTACACCAGGCTACCTGTACAGATATGTTACACCAGGCTACCTGTACAGATATGTTACACCAGGCTACCTGTACAGATATGTTACACCAGGCTACTTGTACAGATATGTTACACCAGGCTACTTGTACAGATATGTTACACCAGGCTACCTGTAAAGAGATGTTACACCAGGCTACCTGTAAAGAGATGTTACACCAGGCTACCTGTACAGATATGTTACACGAGGCTACATGTAAAGAGATGTTACACGAGGCTACCTGTAAAGAGATGTTACACCAGGCTACCTGTAAAGAGATGTTACACCGGGCTACCTGTAAAGAGATGTTACACTAGACTACCTGCATAAAGAAGAGACATCTCTTCATTTAGATAGGAGACACCAGGATACCTGCATAAAGAAGAGACATCTCTTCATTTAGATAGGAGACACCAGGATACCTGCATAAAGAAGACACATCTCTTCATTTAGATAGGAGACACCAGGATACCTGCATAAAGAAGACACATCTCTTCATTTAGATAGGAGACACCAGGATACCTGTAAAGAAAGAGAGACATCTCTTCATTTAGATAGGAGACACCAGGATACCTGTAAAGAAAGAGAGACATCTCTTCATTTAGATAGGAGACACCAGGATACCTGTAAAGAAAGAGACACATCTCTTAATTTAGATAGGAGACACCAGGATACCTGTAAAGAAAGAGAGACATCTCTTCATTTAGATAGATGACACCAGGATACCTGTAAAGAAAGAGACACATCTCTTCATTTAGATAGGAGACACCAGGATACCTGTAAAGAAAGAGACACATCTCTTCATTTAGGTAGGAAACACCAGGATACCTGTAAAGAAAGAGACACATCTCTTCATTTAGATAGGAGACACCAGGATACCTGTAAAGAAATAGACACATCTCTTCATTTAGATAGGAGACACCAGGATACCTGTAAAGAAAGAGACACATCTCTTCATTTAGATAGGAGACACCAGGATACCTGTAAAGAAATAGACACATCTCTTCATTTAGATAGGAGACACCAGGATACCTGTAAAGAAAGAGACACATCTCTTCATTTAGATAGGAGACACCAGGATACCTGTAAAGAAATAGACACATCTCTTCATTTAGATAGGAGACACCAGGATACCTGTAAAGAAAGAGACACATCTCTTCATTTAGGTAGGAGACACCAGGATACATGTAAAGAAAGAGACACATCTCTTCATTTAGGTAGGAAACACCAGGATACCTGCATGGAGAGAGACACATCTCTTCATTTAGATAGGAGACACCAGGATACCTGTAAAGAAAGAGACACATCTCTTCATTTAGATAGGAGACACCAGGATACATGTAAAGAAAGAGACACATCTCTTCATTTAGATAGGAGACACCAGGATACCTGTAAAGAAAGAGCCAGGATAGAGCTTCTCTTTCCCACCAGTATCTGTTCACTGTGGCTTCCTTCAAAGGCCTTTTGAATTGTAATTTTCTGCTCTTCCAATGCATAGAATTGCCTTTTCAATCTTACTTTAAATAAAAGGTGTATCTTTCTAATTCCCCTAAATTGCATGGGCTCATGGAGGGAGACTATGTCTAAGGCTGTTACTAAAGCAATGTTTTATAATGATTGCTTACAGTATCTGAGACCTTTCAGATAATAACATCTGTAGAGAATGAGGAGGAAATAATATGAAATGTATGTCTTAAAGATGTTTTCCTCTCAGAGTACAGTATCAGACAATAATTTATATGTTGATGTATTGTAATGAAGACATAACACACACGAACACACACACACGCACACGCACACATCATGCAGCTGTCCATTCAGCCGACACTCAGACGTCCCACAAAATGGATTGAACCAACTCCGCTCCATCTCCCCCCAATCAGATACGTCTGCGATTGGTGTTTGTGATGATCAATCCATAGTAAAATAACAGAGCATAAATCTGATATGTTGTTCCAACATTTTTAATAACATAGATTTGAATATTGCCGTGTGCGTTGGAGTGATTGATTGGTGAAAAAGTGCTATCAGGCTTGTATACTGTACATGTCCAGAGTCCTGGTGGCGCGCCAATGATGCCATTAACTGCATTGTTCAAACTCATTATGAGATGAGGAACACAATAATAAGCACGGGACTACAAACGCACCGTTTCTCCCACTGAGCTAATCACTTCTACTGTTATTAGTCTCTCTCTTTCTCCCCTTCTCTCTCTCATCCATCTCCCTCTCTCTTTCCCTCCTCCCTCCCTCCCCTTCCCTCTCTCTCCCCCTCTCTCACTAGTAAATTTCATGGTGTCTGCTGTATAAATCCCATGGTGTTGAATTAGTATTGTAATTTCTGGGTATCCCTGCATGCCTTGCCAGGGCGCACCTTGGAGTTATTAATCTGAGGGGACAGGTGCCATGGAAACAATATGCTGAGCGGAGGCTGGCTTAGCCAGGCGGTGGGTACTGGAATGACCCTGCCCGTGCCTCAGTCCTCAGTGCATTCAATTAGAATTACAAGGCATGGACGCGGGCCCAGCCTCGGTGAATAGAAACCAGCTATAGATCACAGATCGGCTCGCTGCTGTTCATGTTGAGAGGAAATGGTTTTAGATGAGGAGCTGATCACTGTGGCCATAAGGAAGTAGAAAGTTGTTCATGTACAGCACCAGTCAAAAGTGTGGACACACCTACTCATTCAAGGGTTTTTCTTTATTTTCGTACTATTTTCTACATTGTAGAATAACAGTGAAGACGTCAACACTATGAAATACCACGTATGGAATCATGTCGTAACCAAAAAAGTGTTAAATCAAAATATTTATGCCAAGAGTCTGCAAAGCTGTCATCAAGGTGGCTGCTTTGAAGAATCTCAAATATCATTTTTGGTTACAACATGATTCCATATATGTTATTTTATAGTTTTGATGTCTTCAATATTATTCTACAATGTAGAAAAATAGTTTTTTAATTTTTTTATTTGAAAGAGTAGGTGTGTCCAAACTTGTGACTGGTACTGTATATTTCAGAATATGTCTTTATAACACATTTCTGACAGACACACACACACACACAACACACTCAAACACAGAAGCCTAAATGTGGCCCACAAGATAAGCTTCGCTCACAATTGCAGCAAGCTTTAAACATGAAACAGCAGTAACCAAGCATTAACAGTGAATCCTTGTTCTTCTGCTGCCTTCGTTGACTGCACTGAGTGTTATTTGAGCTCTGTTGTTTTCTGGACGGCCATAATGTGTGATATGGAGTGGATACTTCAGTCGTTTACCTCCCCTCTGATAGCACAGCTGTTAGAATGCACATATGGTCCACTGACAAACATGACAGATGAAACACTTTGTCTGTTTGCTTTTGTTTAAGCGACGGCTCCTCTCCTAATACCAGTATTTTAAGTGATCAAAAAGACCCGGCGATATTTGATGTTGACTGCAGAGAGAGAGGGAAAGAGAGATAGAAAGAGGGAGAGAGTGAGAGAGAGAGAGAGAGGGGGGGGAGATAGACCGTGTCACCCATTGATATACAACTCCAGTCTTCTGTCACACAAGCGCAATGTCTGTTGGGAAATAATGTGACAGCTTGCGCGCCACACAGCTCTGTGACATGATAGAGGGAAGAGGGAAAGGAGGGGGAGGAAGAAGGGAGAGAGTGATGGGTGAGGGAGCGAAGAGACAAAAGAGAGAGAGGAATAAAGTATCAAGGGAAAGAAATGGAGAAAGAAAGAGAGGAATGAGAGAGAGGAGAGAGAGAGCAGGGACAAAAGACTAAATCAATTCAGTTGGCCTGTCCCTCCAGTCTCCAACATGTCATCGCCTGTCAGGATGGATTTAGAATTCAGGCTTTATAGAGAGAGACCTTCCATCGATGGCCTGCATGAACACATTCACTAAGGTTTCACTGACAAACATCAGCCACGCGGTCAACAGACGGTTCAACCCCATTGTGACCAAATCACTGGGGATTACTGTACCACAGATCCCTGCCTAGATCGACTTGCATGTGACCTGTGTAATAGTGTTTGGTGACGGTTTGCATGTGATCTGTGTAATAGTGTTTGGTGAGGGTTTGCATGTGATCTGTGTAATAGTGTTTGGTGAGGGTTTGCATGTGATCTGTGTAATGGTGTTTGGTGAGGGTTTGCATGTGATCTGTGTAATAGTGTTTGGTGAGGGTTTGCATGTGATCTGTGTAATAGTGTTTGGTAACGGTTTGCATGTGATCTGTGCAATAGTGTTTGGTGAGGGTTTGCATGTGATCTGTGTAATAGTGTTTGGTGAGGGTTTGCATGTGATCTGTGTAATAGTGTTTGGTGAGGGTTTGTATGTGATCTGTGTAATAGTGTTTGGTGAGGGTTTGCATGTGATCTGTGTAATAGTGTTTGGTGAGGGTTTGCATGTGATCTGTGTAATAGTGTTTGGTGAGGGTTTGCATGTGATCTGTGTAATAGTGTTTGGTGAGGGTTTCATGTGATCTGTGTAATAGTGTTTGGTGAGGGTTTGCATGTGATCTGTGTAATAGTGTTTGGTGAGGGTTTGCATGTGATCTGTGTAATAGTGTTTGGTGAGGGTTTCATGTGATCTGTGTAATAGTGTTTGGTGAGGGTTTGCATGTGATCTGTGTAATAGTGTTTGGTGAGGGTTTGCATGTGATCTGTGTAATAGTGTTTGGTGAGGGTTTGCATGTGATCTGTGTAATAGTGTTTGGTGAGGGTTTCATGTGATCTGTGTAATAGTGTTTGGTGAGGGTTTGCATGTGATCTGTGTAATAGTGTTTGGTGAGGGTTTCATGTGATCTGTGTAATAGTGTTTGGTGAGGGTTTCATGTGATCTGTGTAATAGTGTTTGGTGAGGGTTTCATGTGATCTGTGTAATAGTGTTTGGTGAGGGTTTCATGTGATCTGTGTAATAGTGTTTGGTGAGGGTTTCATGTGATCTGTGTAATAGTGTTTGGTGAGGGTTTGCATGTGATCTGTGTAATAGTGTTTGGTGAGGGTTTGCATGTGATCTGTGTAATAGTGTTTGGTGAGGGTTTCATGTGATCTGTGTAATAGTGTTTGGTGAGGGTTTCATGTGATCTGTGTAATAGTGTTTGGTGAGGGTTTGCATGTGATCTGTGTAATAGTGTTTGGTGAGGGTTTCATGTGATCTGTGTAATAGTGTTTGGTGAGGGTTTGCATGTGATCTGTGTAATAGTGTTTGGTGAGGGTTTCATGTGATCTGTGTAATAGTGTTTGGTGAGGGTTTGCATGTGATCTGTGTAATAGTGTTTGGTGAGGGTTTGCATGTGATCTGTGTAATAGTGTTTGGTGAGGGTTTCATGTGATCTGTGTAATAGTGTTTGGTAACGGTTTGCATGTGATCTGTGCAATAGTGTTTGGTGAGGGTTTGCATGTGATCTGTGTAATAGTGTTTGGTGAGGGTTTGCATGTGATCTGTGTAATAGTGTTTGGTGAGGGTTTGCATGTGATCTGTGTAATAGTGTTTGGTGAGGGTTTGCATGTGATCTGTGTAATAGTGTTTGGTGAGGGTTTCATGTGATCTGTGTAATAGTGTTTGGTAACGGTTTGCATGTGATCTGTGCAATAGTGTTTGGTGAGGGTTTGCATGTGATCTGTGTAATAATGTTTGGTGAGGGTTTGCATGTGATCTGTGTAATAGTGTTTGGTGAGGGTTTCATGTGATCTGTGTAATAGTGTTTGGTGAGGGTTTGCATGTGATCTGTGTAATAGTGTTTGGTGAGGGTTTGCATGTGATCTGTGTAATAGTGTTTGGTGAGGGTTTGCATGAGTGATTCAAGTACATTCGGTTTGTCAAATGTTCTATTACATTTGAACAGATTTTTTTCCACTATTAATCATTTTGAAAATACATCACCAGTAAGTCTAACTTTCAACTAAATTTGAAGAGTATTGATTTGAAAGACGTGTCACGATATAGAACTATAATTGTAGAACTTGAAATCAGTGCTGAATTTCACCCAGGTCTGACACTTACAGTACACACAGCATGCCTTCACATCCTCCACTAGAGATCCGGGCTGAGCTGGGACTACCAGGGGAGTGTGGCAGGAGTCCAGGCCCAGAGCGGCACACTTTCCTTGGGAATGGGAGGGCGAGGTGGCAGGCTGCCTGCCTGTAGAGGGGGATGAGTAGAGGAGAACAGAGAGCAGGGTACGTGAGAGTTGGAGTGCCTATGGACAGGGCCATTAGGAGAGAGGAAGAAAGCCAGAGAGAGAGAGAGAGAGAGAGATGTACGGGGAAAGGGAGAAAGAGAAAGAAGGAGAGAGAGTAGGAGAAATAGAGGAGAGAGAGGGAGAGAGAGAGCGGGTGAATATATCGAGTCATTAGGCATGTGTTTGTGGGAGACTGACTCCCATATGACATTGCAGGGTGGCAGTACACAGCTAGCTTCTGTTCCTCTTCCCAGTAAACAGACAAACAGATTGGTTCGTTTGCATTTCACTCCTCTGGGCGGCCCATCATTAGGTTTCTGGGGAACACTTTAGGCCTTTCTCCTAGCTACTCTCTCCTGGCTCTCCTGAGAGAGAATATTACTCATACTGTATTTATTTTGTTTTCTGTGTTTTGAAAAGAGTTTCCGATTGAGAATCAGACACACTATGTTGCCTCCTGTCTCTGCCAATGACAAGCAGAGAAACAAAATGGGGAAATGATAGTAATCATGAGGAGGCTAGACAGGACCCAGGGCGACTGTGCGTGCGTGTGCATGCATTCGTGCATACATGTGTCAATGTGTGTGACTGCACATGCATTTGAGTGTGTTTATGAGCGCCTGTGTTGAGGGCCAGAGTCATTGTTTACTCTCATAGTGAATTTTCTCCATGACACCTCAGCCAGTATCTCTCCCCATTATGTTTTATAGTGTAGTGTTTACCTTGGGCTGAGCAATGGAGACTACAACAATACACAGTGTAGAAGAAGAGGCAGAAAGTGCTGCTCTTGGCCCAGCATCAAACCCACACAAGCACATGCACACACACATCTCACTGAGGTAAGATTGGAGAGTCCGACAAGTTCCACATTATATTCCTGTTCTTCTCCGTCAGACATTGATGGTCCTGGCTGGCCCTATACTACACATCACCAGACTCTTCTCTTCTCATGGCACCCCTGGCTGGCTTGATTCCTTTATTTTGTGAGGTGGGATTTTTTTAGTGTGAAAGAAAATATGATACGTGAAATAGTGACGGGGGAGGTTATAAGCTGACATATGGAATTGTTTTAAGATGGTCATACCATGGATCACTTAGTTATTTGATTTTGAATTTTAGGACCCCTTTAGGTATCAAAAAATAAAATCAATTATTTGATATGATATTGAATTTGGCCTTTACTACCAAATCCCATAGAAACTCATTGAATAACACATTCATGAATAACAAAAAAGACAAGAGATAATCGAAAGCTCATGTCTTGGGGACCTTCAATGTTGCAGAAATGTTTTGGTACCCTTCCCCAGATCTGTGCCTCGACATTGCCTTGCAAACATTTCTAAAAACCTGTTTTCACTTTATCATTATGGGGTATTGTGTGTAGATTAAGACAAAACAAATATTTAATCCATTTGAGAATAAGACTGTAACATATCAAAAGTTGGAAAAAGTCAAGAGGTCTGTATACTTTCTGAATGCACTGTACTGAACAAAAGTATAAATGCAACAATTTTAACAAATTTACATAAGGAAATCAGTCAATTGAAATCAATTCATTAGGTCCTAATCTATGGATTTCACATGACTGGGCAGGGGCACAGCCATGGGTGGCCCAGCCAATCAAAATGTTTTTCCCCACAAAAGGGCTTTATTACAGACCCTCCTCAGTTTCATCAGCAGTCTGGTCTGGGTGGCTGGTCTGATGAGCCCCACAGGTGAAGAAATAGGATGTGGAGGTCCTGGGCTAGCGTGGTTACACGTTGTCTGTGGTTGTGAGGCTGGTTGGACGTACTACCAAATTCTCTAAAATGATGTTGGAGGCAATTTATGGTGGAGAAATGGACATTCAATTCTTAGGCAACAGCTCAGGTAGACATTCCTGCAGTCAGCATGCCAATTGCACGCTCCTTCAAAACTTGAGACATCTGTGGCATTGTGTTGTGTGACAAAACTGTACATTTTAGAGTGGCCTTTTATTGTCCCCAGCCGAAGGTGCACCTTTGTAATGATCATGGTGTTTAATCAGCTTCTTGATATGCCACACCTGTCAGGTAGATGGATTAGGGATTTTGTGGACCAATAAGAGAAATATGCTTTTGGTCTGTATGGAAAATTACAGGGATCTTTTATATCTGCTCATGACACATGGGACCAACACTTTACATGTTGCATTTATTTTTTTGTTCAGTGTGCATATATATATATATATATATATATATATATATATATATATATATATATATTTATATATATATATATATATTTATATATACAGTGCCTTGCGAAAGTATTCGGCCCCCTTGAACTTTGCGACCTTTTGCCACATTTCAGGCTTCAAACATAAAGATATAAAACTGTATTTTTTTTGTGAAGAATCAACAACAAGTGGGACACAATCATGAAGTGGAACGACATTTATTGGATATTTCAAACTTTTTTAACAAATCAAAAACTGAAAAATTGGGTGTGCAAAATTATTCAGTCCCTTTACTTTCAGTGCAGCAAACTCTCTCCAGAAGTTCAGTGAGGATCTCTGAATGATCCAATGTTGACCTAAATGACTAATGATGATAAATACAATCCACCTGTGTGTAATCAAGTCTCCGTATAAATGCACCTGCACTGTGATAGTCTCAGAGGTCCGTTAAAAGCGCAGAGAGCATCATGAAGAACAAGGAACACACCAGGCAGGTCCGAGATACTGTTGTGAAGAAGTTTGAAGCCGGATTTGGATACAAAAAGATTTCCCAAGCTTTAAACATCCCAAGGAGCACTGTGTAAGCGATAATATTGAAATGGAAGGAGTATCAGACCACTGCAAATCTACCAAGACCTGGCCGTCCCTCTAAACTTTCAGCTCATACAAGGAGAAGACTGATCAGAGATGCAGCCAAGAGGCCCATGATCACTCTGGATGAACAGCAGAGATCTACAGCTGAGGTGGGAGACTCTGTCCATAGGACAACAATCAGTCGTATATTGCACAAATCTAGCCTTTATGGAAGAGTGGCAAGAAGAAAGCCATTTCTTAAAGATATCCATAAAAAGTGTTGTTTAAAGTTTGCCACAAGCCACCTGGGAGACACACCAAACATGTGGAAGAAGGTGCTCTGGTCAGATGAAACCAAAATTGAACTTTTTGGCAACAATGCAAAACGTTATGTTTGGCATAAAAGCAACACATCTCATCACCCTGAACACGCCATCCCCACTGTCAAACATGGTGGTGGCAGCATCATGGTTTGGGCCTGCTTTTCATCAGCAGGGACAGGGAAGATGGTTAAAATTGATGGGAAGATGGATGGAGCCAAATACAGGACCATTCTGGAAGAAAACCTGATGGAGTCTGCAAAAGACCTGAGACTGGGATGGAGATTTGTCTTCCAACAAGACAATGATCCAAAACATAAAGCAAAATCTACAATGGAATGGTTCAAAAATAAACATATCCAGGTGTTAGAATGGCCAAGTCAAAGTCCAGACCTGAATCCAATCGAGAATCTGTGGAAAGAACTGAAAACTGCTGTTCACAAATGCTCTCCATCCAACCTCACTGAGCTCGAGCTGTTTTGCAAGGAGGAATGGGAAAAAATTTCAGTCTCTCGATGTGCGAAACTGATAGAGACATACCCCAAGCGACTTACAGCTGTAATCGCAGCAAAAGGTGGCGCTACAAAGTATTAACTTAAGGGGGCTGAATAATTTTGCACGCCCAATTTTTCAGTTTTTGATTTGTTAAAAAGGTTTGAAATATCCAATAAATGTCGTTCCACTTCATGATTGTGTCCCACTTGTTGTTGATTCTTCACAAAAAAATACAGTTTTATATCTTTATGTTTGAAGCCTGAAATGTGGCAAAAGGTCGCAAAGTTCAAGGGGGCCGAATACTTTCGCAAGGCACTGTATATATAAAAGTTACACATATTTAACCTCTTTTTTTGGGTAGGCGCAAAACTACCTCCATACTTTAAACCGGTACCGGTAACCTCCAGACAAGTCCCTTTCCACAGGGGGGTCACATTAGTTTGTAGCCCAAATGGTTCGGACACTACAAATAGAATAGGTGGATGTGGTGGTTTGATATATCTTTAGCTTAACCTGACAGATTCCAATGGAGACTTTTTATTATGTTAATTCGATTAACACACCGGTGCGTCAATAAACTCTAGGGGGTTTTACACACTTCCAGATAACGTCTAGATGAAGTTGTTTTTAGTAAAATTTTGAGCTCCATCTAGAAGTACAGTTCTTGAAAATATTATTATCGCTGGGCCTTGACACATTTGAAAGCTATTTAGGGATTAAATAATGATGGAGGAAGTGCTAAGAGGCAAATCTGCCAGTTGGGTGGAACACATTTTCCTCTGTTCTCCAGAAAGGAGAGAACCAAAGTGTCCTAAAAGGCACCCTAGTCCCTATATAGTGCATTACAAAGGTAGTGCACTATATAGGAAATAGGGTGCCATTTTGAAAGCATACATAGTGATTCTTTCTCCACTAAGGAGAGGAAAAAACCCACCATGGGGTTTAATCAGTTCAGAACCTTATCATGACCCGACTAACACTAACTTTAGCATCTACCATAACACTCTCTGTTTTCTATCCCTCTGTCACTCTGTTCAAGTGTCTATTCAGTTCGCTTGCTCTCTTGTTCACATCATCTCTCCTCTTTTCATGTAATCTCTTTCTATCTCTCTCTTTCATGTAATTTATCTTACCCTCTCTCTTTCTCTCTCTCCCTCTCGGTTTATTCTAAGTCTGTGTGGCTGGCTATTGCATGGTGAGTGATGGTGTCCATCAGTGTAGTGCGTGTGTTGTAAAACAGTCAGCCGCTGACAGATTGACTGAGACGTCCAGCCCCTCAATCACCAGGCTCACAGAGAGGGAGAGAAAAAGAGAGAATGAGAGATAGGCAGAGAGGAAGGGAAAGAGAATGAGAGATAGGCAGTTAGGAAGGGAGACAGAATGAGAGATAGGGAGAGAGAATGAGAGAATGAGAGATAGGGAGAGAGGAAGGGAGAGAGAATGAGAGAATGAGAGATAGGGAGAGAGGAAGGGAGACAGAATGAGAGATAGGGAGAGGAAGGGAGAGAGAATGAGAGATAGGCAGAGAGGAAGGGAGAGAGAATGAGAGAATGAGAGATAGGCAGTTAGGAAGGGAGAGAGAATGAGAGATAGGCAGAGAGGAAGGGAGAGAGAATGAGAGATCGGCAGTTAGGAAGGGAGAGAGAATGAGAGAATGAGAGATAGGGAGAGAGGAAGGGAGAGAGAATGAGAGATAGGGGGAGAGAATGAGAGATAGGGAGAGAGAATGAGACAATGAGAGATAGGCAGAGAGGAAGGGAGAGAGAATGAGAGAATGAGAGATAGGGAGAGAGAATGAGACAATGAGAGATAGGCAGAGAGGAAGGGACAGAGAATGAGAGAATGAGAGATAGGGAGAGAGGAAGGGAGACAGAATGAGAGATAGGGAGAGAGGAAGGGAGAGAGAATGAGAGAATGAGAGATAGGGAGAGAGGAAGGGAGAGAGAATGAGAGATAGGGAGAGAGAATGAGAGAATGAGAGATAGGGAGAGAGGAAGGGAGAGAGAATGAGAGAATGAGAGATAGGGAGAGAGGAAGGGAGACAGAATGAGAGATAGGGAGAGGAAGGGAGAGAGAATGAGAGATAGGCAGAGAGGAAGGGAGAGAGAATGAGAGAATGAGAGATAGGCAGTTAGGAAGGGAGAGAGAATGAGAGATAGGCAGAGAGGAAGGGAGAGAGAATGAGAGAATGAGAGATCGGCAGTTAGGAAGGGAGAGAGAATGAGAGAATGAGAGATAGGGAGAGAGGAAGGGAGAGAGAATGAGAGATAGGGGGAGAGAATGAGAGATAGGGAGAGAGAATGAGACAATGAGAGATAGGCAGAGAGGAAGGGAGAGAGAATGAGAGAATGAGAGATAGGGAGAGAGAATGAGACAATGAGAGATAGGCAGAGAGGAAGGGACAGAGAATGAGAGAATGAGAGATAGGGAGAGAGGAAGGGAGACAGAATGAGAGATAGGGAGAGAGGAAGGGAGAGAGAATGAGAGAATGAGAGATAGGGAGAGAGGAAGGGAGAGAGAATGAGAGAATGAGAGATAGGGAGAGAGGAAGGGGGAGAGAATGAGAGATAGGGAGAGAGGAAGGGAGACAGAATGAGAGATAGGGAGAGAGGAAGGGGGAGACAAAGAGAGATAGGCAGAGAGGAAGGGAGAGAGAATGAGAGAATGAGAGATAGGCAGTTAGGAAGGGAGAGAGAATGAGAGATAGGCAGAGAGGAAGGGAGAGAGAATGAGAGAATGAGAGATAGGGAGAGAGGAAGGGGGAGAGAATGAGAGAATGAGAGAAGGGGAGAGAGGAAGGGAGAAAGAATGAAGGAATGAGAGATAGGGAGAGAGGAAGGGAGACAGAATGAGAGATAGGCAGTTAGGAAGGGAGAGAGAATGAGACAATGAGAGATAGGCAGAGAGGAAGGGAGAGAGAATGAGAGATAGGCAGAGAGGAAGGGGAGAGAAAGTGATGGAGAAAACAAAGAAAAACAGGTGAACATGGTCAACATTTTAATTAATTTAATTGCCCAAATAAAACAGACCTTGAAGCTCCAACCACAATAAAATGAGTACATAAAAAAGAAAGAATGGAAAACTAAAGAAAGATTGATAAGGAAAAAAGAGTGGTTCTGTGTCATTTCGACAGCTGTTGATTCAAAGAGAAACACTTTATTGGGTCCAGATGGTCCCAGTCAGTGGCAGAATGAGAGAGCTGACTCCGTTGGCTCCAGCCATGTGTTTCTCCTCCTGATCGAAATTAAAATGGTAGTTAGTTTGTCAACGCTCACTACACAGCTTAAAATGTAGCCCTGAAACGTTACTTAGCGATAATGCACCATTCTTATTCAAAAGCCTGTTTTTGAACTTTTACAGTTGGAAGACAGAAGGAGTATTTCCTTTTAGATGAGATTTAAGACATGCAGAGTTTTCCCAACTTGAAGCAACACTATTATTCTAATTTCTGAGGCAATATAAGTATTGTTAACCATCATTATCCCTTCAAAACCAAAAAACATGTCACCTTGACCTTTTCAATGGTAATGATATCTCTGTAGTCATTGAGTCAGTGAGTAGGTCTGTCTATGCTCCCAATCAGCAGTAACATGCAGGAGTAGTGTAGACTGTTGAGTCAGCCTGTATCAAGGTGTGATGAATATAATTATTGAAGGCTTCTGATGCCTATTGATCCTCACAGCCCCTCTTCTTAAAGACATACAGTAGTCAGAGATCAGTTCAGGACTGAAGCAGTGTGTGCTAACTAAGGCTCTGCTACCACATCACACACACGCGGACACACACACAGACAAAGGCACACACATACCGCAAACTAGGTGATGAACACACTCACTCATCGGTTGAGGAGTGGAAAGGTTAACTGTCACAAGTCAGAGACGACACACACACATACGCCCCCAAAAGAAACACGTGCACGCACGCACGCACGCACACACATACACACACACACACACACGCACACGCACACCCACACACACACACACACACACACACACACACACACACACACACACACACACACACACACACACACACACACACACACACACACACATATCAATTAGAAAGGCAGTATCTTACGGAAAATGAAAGATCACACTGGAGGGTTGAGGATCTGAACAGTCACCATTAAAATGATCAAAGGAATAAGAACTTGACTCATGGTGACAAAGAGATCACACAGAACTGGCCATGATCACAGTCAAATACACACACACACACACCCACTCACTCACACGGAGGGCATGTTAAACAGAGACGTGTCCGTGACCTGTGCTTGTTTCACTCGGTGGTACCACGGCAACCTCCAGCTCCTAGTAGCGCCACGGTAACCGTGACCTTGACGACCGTGGCATCGGTGAGCGTAGCGCTATTCAGCCGAGCGTGTTAAGACATATTATGAATGTTTCATTACAACTGCCCTAACCCAGGCATCAACTCCGCTCCCAAGGAGTTACACAGATCCTTTATTTTCCTCTCTCTCTCTCTCTCTCTCTCTCTCTCTCTCGTGCTCCCGCTCTCGTTCAACTGTTCTCTTTTTCTCTCTCTCATAGAGAAGCAGTGATGGATCACTCATCCAAAATGAATGATAACGTTTCTATGTGAGCTCTCAATCTTTCTTTCTCTTTTCCTCCTCTCTCCACCTCTCTCTTTTCCTCCTCTCTCCACCTCTCTCTTTTCCTCCTCTCTCCACCTCTCTCTTTTCCTCCTCTCTCCACCTCTCTCTTTTCCTCCTCTCTCCATCTCTCTCTTTTCCTCCTCTCTCCACCTCTCTCTTTTCCTCCTCTCTCCACCTCTCTCTTTTCCTCCTCTCTCCACCTCTCTCTTTTCTGAGCTTTTCTATTCACCCTTTCTCTCTCACTTTCTACTCACTTTCTCTCCTTTCATGTAATATTTGACTTTTGCTTAATTCTCAGAGGAGAGGCAAGGGAATAGTATAATCATTTAAGGACGTTAAATGGTAAATTGTTGTGTAAAAAATATGCATTGTATTTTCACAAATGAAATGAATAAAAAAAAAAAAAAAATATCAGAAATTGTATTATTATCCGTTTGCATAACAATCACTCAGAATTTCCCACTCTGACCACAACATGCTTGGAGAATCCTCAGTAAAAGAGAAATCACTGGCCCAGATTTGACTAGCCTGTATGGGGAAATGAGGCGCTGTGTAGAATGGGGTAATTGTTTGCATATGGGTCATTGACTGTGAGACTGGTTTAGATTTTCAAGAGGGCCAATGAGCAATAAACCAATATAATTGACTTATTTCACAACGATACACATTCTGTGTACTGGCCATGCTAACAACCAATGAGCAATCTCCAAATTCCAAATTTCAACAGCTTTATTATGTCACGCACAATTTCATTTTAACAAAGTGCCTTTTGAGAAGGTTCCACAGTTCATGTGTTGTGGAGTTGGATGGCTTCTTGACATATTTTAGTTCCCAAATTGAAATGATAAATATTTCCTCCCGGTTCAATTCAGGTGCCGGGTCACAACCATACTGCAGTATCAGGACTTTAACGATAGTATTGTAAGGATGGAAATGAAGATGTCATTTCACAGATATCTTCTCCAAAAACTCCTAATCCTCTAGTCTACAGCCTGATGATGGTCCTGACGTTTGATTGAATTTCATGTTTTATTTTTGATAGATCTTTCACTAGGTGAAATCTTTTAGATATGAAGTATTCTTAAGGCCATCTATTTTGAGATGTTTTGGTGTTTTGGATAGTTAATTTTCAAAAGGTAGTATGATTAGTTTATTATACTACCATCATCAAAATGTCATGAATTGTAACCACATTTAAATGGACATATGTACATCCATAATCTCAAAGCTCACTACACTGAATCACACATCATTTAAAAGCCCATTTCATAGAGAATGTTACAAACTGGACTGTATGTAAATGACATTAAAGAGATGGATGATTGGGTCTAAATACAGCTGAGTCTTTTGCGTTCAGTGTCTAAATTCAGTGTCCTGGTCTTTAACTGCCATTTCCCAAAAGTCAGACTCTTCCCAAAATGCCAACAATTTTTTTCTCAGCCTCAGAAGCATCTGCATTCACCAGATGTTGTGATCATACTTAGGCGTATTCCCCAGACTTATACTGTAACATGGGTCATTGTTGATATGTTGTAAATGTTTTATTCTATATTTACATTTTCTTCTTAAAAATATTTATCCACAAACAGTCCGGTCCTGGAGTGTCTTAACAAAATGAAACCAAAATATTTAGTCTGACTTTATCCAGTGTCCAAAAAAAAGGTATTTGTGTGAGGTGAAAATATGTGCATATTTAATTAGATGTTGCATAATTGGCATATTTAAATAATACATTTCATTTTTTTAATATACAAAAAGTAATATTTGTGTCTGGTTAAAGTTGACCCTATTAGTGTGTGGTGCCTGGCCTTAAACCTATGAATAAGAAAACATGATTCGGCCATTAGTTCATTTTATGAGCTTTTGCAACTCATACTGTTCATCTGATGTACCAACCACAGCAGTTGAAACAAAATGCATGAAATATGCACATAAGGTAGCATTTCTTGCATTCGTTCTTATTGTAATCTTTTCAGAATTAAACAAAATTGAACTTCTTTTAGACTCACTGGGCAAGTAAAATATTATCATGGTTGCAGAAGTAATCTATACTAGACGGGTACACATCAATATGAGCACATATCCATTTGTTGATTTGAGCGTGTTTCTGTGAGTGTGTGTGCCTGTGTGCGTGTGCGTGCGTTCTTGTGAATCTGTGTGTTTATGCGTGTGTGTGTCTACATCGGTGTGTATGTTTCCGAACAGACACTGGTGAACAACTGCAGATTGTGAAACACCAAGTGGGCGTGCTACACTCTATGATCTATGGTACGGAGCTCATTGTTACTGTGTTCTAAAAATAAAGGATCTGATTGGGTAATGTGTGTCTCTGCTCTCTGTGGTCTCACTAACAGTACATTTAGACTGAACACTTCTCCAGAGTGTTCTACTTTCAAAATATCCCTGAATTAGGGGAGATAAGTCCCGTGTAGTTCCCCCTCCCTCACCAAACATATTAGCTGGAAATTTCCACACACCAAATACCGGCTGCATAATGTGATACAGGAGCGAATTGTATGCAGATGTAAATGCATGTGTGTGTGGTTGTGCTTTCTTCTCCATGTGTGTTTGATTAGGTCTCTTACACACAGTGTTTGGGTTATGTGTTGAGAGATGAGCGGACTGGCGATGAGATAGATGACTAACATCCTCACACAGGCCCACCTCGCTCTCCTCTACCTCACATTGTACAAACACATGAGTCACACAGGACAGCCATTCAGAGCCCGGTTCACTGCTCGCTGACCCCAGATCATTGGAGGGACAGTCCTCTACAGTCTACCATAGCAGGGGCAGAGGGAAACCTGATTGGGACGTGTATCTGGGTTTTTCTATGTCTCCAGAAAGTGTTTCAGTGCTAGCTTTTGTGGAAATATTACTGTTTGTACATCTTGAGACACCACACTTCCTCAAAATAGTCTCAATTAATTTAAGAGAAATCTGTAAATAATAATAATAATCTCAATTTGACTTAATTTTCACTTTCCCTCTGAGCTTGATATTTTAAAATGGAAAGTTGAGAAGTATCATAACCTTTCAAATGAACAGAGCTTTGTGTCCATTTTGGCTTTGGCTGTGTGCAGTTTCCTTGGTTGTAATGAGCTGTGATATTCAGCTGAGGCAACTCTTATCTCTGGCGGGATGTAGTGTAGGTGTTCCTACATAGGCCTCTGGGTCACTCACTCCCCAACACCTACACCCAGCACTGTGAACACAGCCACTGAACAGAGGCAAGGGAGCGTTACGGCAAAATAAGACTCAGATAAGCAGAAGGTCATCTGGAATTTTCCACGAGTCGAGTCCTCTGTTCCGTTAACCTTGTAGGGTGGAAAAGAGCACAGTGTTCTCATCGCAGCTGTACGCCGGCCGCACTCGTCGATTTCTCTTTCGTTTTCTCATCTTTCAATTGTGTTTTTCTGCCTCCGGACAACACATCCCAGCAACCCGTTTCATTCCTCTCTGAATCAGGGACAGGAACAATGTCAAAACAGGAGAAATCATTTTATTGTACACTTTTGCGATTTAATTCATTAACAGTTTTTGTGTAGAATACATTATGTTTCTGTATTCAAGAAAAGAAAGCAAAAAGCAATAAGCAAAAACCAAAAAAAAGGCATTTCAAATAACAGACGTCGGTAGTAGTGCTAAAACACCAGAATTGGCTGGCTGCTATAACAGCATCATTACTTCTACTTTGTGCAGAAACGTTCCTGCACGTCAATGGTGTGGTTTTCTCTTGCTTCCTCACTGTATTAGTTCCAGTGTGTGTGTGTGTGTGTGTGTGTGTGTGTGTGTGTGTGTGTGTGTGTGTGTGTGTGTGTGTGTGTGTGTGTGTGTGTGTGTGTGTGTGTGTGTGTGTTTGTGTTTTGTGTTTGTGTGTTTTTTAAATATTTTTTTTATTTCACCTTTATTTAACCAGGTAGGCTAGTTGAGAACAAGTTCTCATTTGCAACTGCGACCTGGCCAAGATAAAGCATAGCAGTGTGAACAGACAACACAGAGTTACACATGGAATAAACAATTAACAAGTCAATAACACAGTAGAAAGAAAAAGGGGAGTCTATATACATTGTGTGCAAAAGGCATGAGGAGGTAGGCGAATAATTACAATTTTGCAGATTAATAACACTGGAGTGATAAATGATCAGATGGTCATGTACAGGTAGAGATATTGGTGTGCAAAAGAGCAGAAAGTAAATAAATAAAAACAGTATGGGGATGAGGTAGGTAAAAATGGGTGGGCTATTTACCGATAGACTATGTACAGCTGCAGCGATCGGTTAACTGCTCAGATAGCAGATGTTTGAAGTTGGTGAGGGAGATAAAAGTCTCCAACTTCAGCGATTTTTGCAATTCGTTCCAGACACAGGCAGCAGAGAACTGGAACGAAAGGCGGCCAAATGAGGTGTTGGCTTTAGGGATGATCAGTGAGATACACCTGCTGGAGCGCGTGCTACGGATGGGTGTTGCCATCGTGACCAGTGAACTGAGATAAGGCGGAGCTTTACCTAGCATGGACTTGTAGATGACCTGGAGCCAGTGGGTCTGGCGACGAATATGTAGCGAGGGCCAGCCGACTAGAGCATACAAGTCGCAGTGGTGGGTGGTATAATGTGCTTTAGTGACAAAACGGATTGCACTGTGATAAACTGCATCCAGTTTGCTGAGTAGAGTGTTGGAAGCAATTTTGTAGATGACATCGCCGAAGTCGAGGATCGGTAGGATAGTCAGTTTTACTAGGGTAAGTTTGGCGGCTTGAGTGAAGGAGGCTTTGTTGCGGAATAGAAAGCGCGTGTGTGTGTGTGTGCGTGCGTGCGTAAATACAAGTAATGGTTCAAGGAAGAGACTAAATGAGGAATGACCAAAAAAAGGAGTGCAGGTAAATCATATCAGAAAGAAAGAGAGAGAAAGAGAAAGAAGACAGAGAAACAGATGCTCTGTACTTGGTGTCTATCTGCAGTTAAATCACAGGCATTTGCATCACAGGAAGTGTGACATCCGTGTGCATATGAGAGGGGCAGTCCCAAGACAAAGACAGTCAACAACCCACTTAGATACACCTTTTTTAAACACACAAACACATACAAACGTACATAACAATGGTGTGGACATGATATAACACCACCTCCATGTCATATCTGGTGAGTTTATAGTGATACAAGGTGTTGAGAAGTAGAAATGGTTTACATTACTGTGCCTAGGGCTGTTACAGTGACCGTATTACCGCCACACCGGCGGTCACAAGTCATGAGGCAGTCAAATTTCATGTGACCATTTAGTCACGGTAAATAGGCTTCTCCAAACTTTGATGCAGCTGATGGTCATTAGTAGCCTACCAAATGTGCTAACTGCCTGGTACTCAGCACTCTATTGTCCCTCTAATCACTCTGACATCAATGCAAATGTTTTTGAAAATCTAATCAAACACTTCATGAGAGCCCATGAGCTCATGTTGTGCAACATTTCTATAGGCTATGTAATTGCGGGAGAAAACAGAGTGATGGCCACTAATAAAAAGATGAGGATCCCAGCAGCTTTCTATAGGCTAAGCCTACTATCTTTATTTATCAACTTTCCTAATATTAAGCATATTGCTGTCACGGCCATTGAATGAAGTGGACCAAGGTGCGGCGTGGTGAGCACATACGTACATGTTCTCTTTATTAGAAAAAGACGCAGAACAAAACAATAAACACTACAAAACAAACCGTGAAGCTTAAGGCTACGTGCCATGAACAAAGTCACTTCCCACAAACACAGGTGGGAAAAAGGTAGCCTAAGTATGGTTCTCAATCAGAGACAACGATAGACAGCTGTCCCTAATTGAGAACCCTACCCGGCCAAAACATAGAACTACACAACATAGAACATAGAATACCCACCCCAACTCACGCCCTGACCAAACCAAAATAGAGACATAAAATGGATCTCTAAGGTGTGACAATTGCTTATATTTACAACAGGAATATTGCATTTACAACCTGGCTCACATGAAAATAAACCACGGGGAAATGCCCATTTAAGTGCATAGATGACATGTATTTTTTCCCACTGACCGTGTTTCGATACAGTTGCATGATAATGGTCCATTCTAAATCAAAACAAATGTCACACATATATTATTTTGTATATGTAAAGACAAGATTAAATAAAGAATAGTCTGATGGGTGACAATATTAGTCTATGAGTTGTGAATTATATATTATCACTTGTGAATGGTGCCGAGCATAAGAAACAATGCCTTTTTTTGGGGGGAATTTTTCTTATCGTAGTGGCACACCTCATGCAGCCTAGCCCATAGGCCTATATGTTTCAATAAGGTTTGAATCACAACTAAAGTGGCCAAATAACTTCTTAAATTAAGCACATTAATCCGCTTTACAAGGAGTGTAGAGCCTAACTGGCATACATATGCAGCGCGTGAGTTTCAAGTTTGGGGAAGATAATTTTCACCATAAAAATGCACCTTCATAATAAAAGCATTACATGCATAATTGCATTTGCGGTCACTTTTGATAATGGTAATAATGATAATGATAATTTTCCGCTGCACTTATAATGTGAAGAAATAGCCTAATAGTTTATTAACATTTTAAGCTTAACGTTCTGATCTGATGCGTCAGCCACATTGCAATAAAAAAAAATTTAAAATCATGCTAGTGGTTGTATTAATTTGGGATCTATTGCATCCCACAACTGTCCCAGAATGTGTTTGGAATATTTATTTCTCGCACAGAATAGAATAGGTCGACTTTTGTACTATGGAGGATCGTAGTTTGACATTGGCTAGTGCTTTTGCTGTTTGTTAGGCCTACTCATCTTGTTGGCTGCCGAAAGTAAATGTGGACAGTTCTTCCAAAGTCTTCAATATGCACCTCGGAATTGGATAAGGACGCGCGCAGTTGCGTTCCCGATGTGTCTGTCTTCACTTGTAGCCCGTGAAAAAAAAACGATCACGTACTCAGGGAGAAGGGTACAAGGCAGCACTCAGGTGCCGCAGTGAAATTAGAGGCATTATCAAGTGCTTTTCAAATTGTGAATGAGAAACTATTAGAGTGTGTATAGCCTGTGTATAGCCTGTGCAAGAAAACAAAGCAGAGCTCATGCCTTTTTCAAGCAACTTTTTTCAAATCATTAGATTTGCATCATGAAGCCTTACAATGTATTAAACATCAAAACATGTTGCCCAACGTTTGTAGAACATCTAAAGTTACATTAATAACTCTAAATTAAGACTATAGTAATACCTATTTCTTTGTTAACCGCCCAACACAGAATAGAGGCATGTGTGCACTCCCTCAAATCGTTTGGAGAAAATATTTATATTTTATTTAGCTTTGTTCAGTTATATTCTTCATACTATAAAATAATATAAAATAATGCTACGGAATTATAAGCAAATCTTGTCTGCTAAATTAACTAGTGTAGCCCACAGCCATTTGACATAGCCACATCAGGACCTAACGTAATGACAACTCAGGGTATGCTATTATGTTCTTCTGAAATAGACTACATTTTCTTCATATCTTGCTTCTTTAGATCTGTCTAAAATAAATAATGGATTGTGAAGGTGTTGGCTGTATTACATGGATTTATTATACTTTTTAAAATGGCTTGTAGGCTATGTGTGGAAGCCAGGAGATGCTAAATGTGTTTATGTTTATTAACGGTCAATTACCGTGAAACCGACAGTTATTTGCTTGACAATCACCGGCTGATGAAATTTCATGACCGCCACAGCCCTAACTGTGCCTCAATATTTCTGGTCAATATGGCACACTGGACCTGATGCCTAGAAATGAATAACACATCCGGTCGAAGAAACATTTAAGTGGTTTCAATTGATTTAGTTTAAATCCTCGGACTGTGACAAAAAATGCAGTTCATACATCCAGTGTTTTATGTTAGATATGATATCAAACCCATTTTCACTCCCTCCAATAATTATGTATCATTTCTCCAATCTGCTTATTACAGGATATCCCGGCCACTTGCCATCTTTCACAGATCAAGACTTTATGGACCTTTTTAGATGAAAAATTATCAATACAGGAAGAAACGTCAGCAGAAATGCGGTGACACATTGGCAACGCCGAGCCACTATCCATGCCAGCATCAATAATTTAGCCGCCAGCTCATAACTTATTTTTTTTAATGCATAATTGAATCTGACCAATGTTTTCTTCAGCCGTTAAAATGTAGAGCAATTTTTAAACAATAAAAGGAGTGCTCCATTGAGTTTTTATTGGCTTCTCTTTCTCTTTTGCATAGCATATGTACAGTAGATATATAGCTCTAGACACTGTAGCAGCCATTCCTACTATAATCTGTGCATTTTAGCCTACAGAGGTGAAAGGGGTTGTATTCATTTACAACTGTTTGCTTTCTCCAGTCCCTTAACTTGCTATAGATGTAGAAGGTTTGGTGAGATAGAGAGTCTGCACTCACCTTTTTATACCTGTGGTTGAAAAGGGGAAGAGGGTCTCATTGAGGTGAAGTGTGTGCGCTGTGCGTGTGTGTGTGTGTTTGTGCGTGTGTGGGTAGGTGTTTGTACTTGTGTGCACACCAGTATGTGTGAGAGCGCCTCTTGTGTGTTCCTGTGTGTGTGTGTCTGAAATAGGAAGTGGAGGTGTCACAGTGTTATTTTAGGCCCATTAGTCCTGGGTTTGCGTGACTAGCGCTGGATGTGGAGCCGTGGAGGGCTGACTTAGCTGAAATAGGTTTTGGGTACAGTAGGGGAGGATTGTCTGACCTCACCCTGGGTGTGTGCAGGTGTGTGCATTGCTTTACTGTATTTGTGTGTATGCTTTAGTCTGTGTGTTTGTGCTTGCATCTGGACGAGGAATGGGAGAACTTGAAGATGCTCTCTCGCTCTCTCTCTCTCTTGCTCTCTCGCGCTCTCTCGCTCTCTCTCGCTCTCTCGCTCTCTATCTCTCTCGCTCTAGCTCTCTCTGCCCTGCCCTGCTGTGCTCCAAACAGACAGTGTGTGACAGTGAGCAGCCAGCACTGCTGAGATGGTTTTATGCACAGTGAAGTGTAACGTGAGCAGAGTTATTCTCAGCTCCTCCGTTTACAGAAGAACAACAAGAGCTGAAGGACGAGAGAGAGCGAGAGAGAGCGAGAGAGCGAGAGAGAGAGAGAGCATCTTCAAGTTCTCCCATCCCTCGTCCAGATGCAAGCACAAACACACAGACTAAAGCATACACACAAATACAGTAAAGCAATGCACACACCTGCACACATGATTGCATGCACACACACACAAAGTTATTATTACATTTGTTTCAACAATTGATTTAGAGAAAGGTGATATATGCATTTTATATTCACATTATAAATTAAATGAGGTCATAGTGGGTGCATTTAATGATGCAATGTTTTATATTAAGCTGCTAGCATAAGAGAGAGCAAGAGAGAGCGAGAGAGAGCGAGAGAGAGGGAGAGAGCGAGAGAGAGAGCGAGAGAGAGAGAGAGAGAGAGAGAGAGAGAGAGAGAGAGAGAGAGAGAGAGAGATGAACAGTAAAAGGAATCGTTGCTCTCTTGGCCCCGGCATGCATTGGCGACCCTGCTACAATTCTCATTTGTTTTGCAATAGAGCTTAATAAATATTGATTTACTATTTTAATTACATGCTAATCTCAAAACACATAGGTGCCAGCTTTATGGCTCTCTCAAGACATACGGCAAATTTCCTCTTTGCAAATATTTATTAGTGACGTGGTCCAGAGAGGGCTATAAAAGTGAATAGTGATCATTAAACAGACAGTAACTGTCTACAAGTGTCAATATCAGCCACGCCAGTGGACAGGCCAACCAATCAATTGTAATATAATTGTGCTGCCCCTTTAAGAGCTATGTAAATCAAGTAAGGAGATAAAACTGCTCCAAAGTTGTTACTATGGAATAGTTATGATGATTAATAGTGAATATGCTGCATAGGTAGGTTGAAGACATTACATTAGAAATATGATTTAAAATGATGTACTGTGGAAGTCAGTTCAGCTGTGTAAAATAGTTTTTCTTTTTTTCTAATTCCAATAAAATGCTACATTGAATAAGAAAACAATTACAAATAAATACAAATATAACAAATTTGAAGTATGAAATAAATTTGAAAGCAGGGAAACAAATTAATTTGTTAGCAATTTTTTTCTCTCCTCTCTCTCTCCTTTTTCTCTCTCTGCCTTTCTCATTTTCTCCCTCCTTTCGTAATACTTCCATCAGTGAGATATATTGAAACTGAGACTGCATTAAGGTGATTAGAAAGCTGAGATATTCAGGGGAAAGCTTGTCTTTTTCAAAGGGGAAAATCTTGATTATGGGTAAACAACTTACTATTCATCTCCTCAGTGTTTCATTTGAACTGAACAAAATGGACATCAAATAGTATAGAATATAGTATATATTTTTTGTATTACTTATATGTGAGTATGCGTGTGTGAATATGTATGTGTTTGGGAATAATCTATGCGCTGTGCAAGGTTTGCATGGTTTGTTCCTCAGATCAAGGTTGCTGGTTTAATTGAGCCTCAACTGGACCCAGAGCTGAAAGAGCAGAGAGAGCTGCATCGATTAGCTATGATATGGTTCCAATATGGCCGCTCGATCAGGCTTCGTGAGCAGCTCCCTCAGGACTTTGATTTCTCCGTCAAACAACAATCCTGGACCATGGACTTCAAAGAGAAACACCATCTTTGTTGTTGTTTTCCCCAATGTTTGAGCGATGTCACCCGGGTCGATGTTATCCTTGTCCATAAAGACTCTCCCACACCGGAATAGCCACAGAAACAGCTCCAGCTGGCCCTCTCCACGGCAACGGCCAATACTGGTCAATCCCCCATGGTGACGGATTTGCATTGTGCTCCTAAAGAAGTCTGTGCAACACATTGACAACATTTAATTATGTAACGCAGCTCACATTCTACCCAGTGGCTTCAGCAGCACATCATTACATTCTGCAGCTTTCCCTATCTCCTTATCTGAGTGTTGACCAGGACCACTCTGTCAACAGTATCTATGACAGGACCAGGTGCAGCTTAGCGTAGCGTCAGAGGAGCAGTGCGGTGCTAGCGAGAGGCTAACCGTCTAACCGTCTCTGCTAATTGCCTCATTAATGATTCACCGGTGTGAGCCTGCTCTAGCACTTTGCTGTGGGGAGCAAATTGTTCTGATTGGTTTGCCTCTGTCAATTATTGATGAGGCAAACGACCTCAAGTGCTAACACCTTGCTTTGGTGCTGCGGAGTGGCCAACCGTTCCCATCGCTGGGTGGCTGTGTTGTTCACACTGCTAGAGTATTGTGTTGCTCCCGAACACAGCTTACCTCTTAGCCAGGGGTGTATTCAGGACTGTGTTGGTTCTCTCAGAGTGGATGAGTGTAGCCCTGGGGCAGTGAATGTGATCTCTAGTTGTATGGATACTCACGAACACTGAGTCTAGCACAGGTTACTGGATGGAGACTCCTCACAAAACTAGAACAGAACAGGACTTTATTTAGGAGGCCTGGGTAAGGCCAAAATTCCACAAATGTTCCAACTTCAATTCATTTTTTATCAATTATGCTTTAATTAAAATTTCTTAGGGCTGCAATCCCGTTAACGGGATCGATATGACAACAGCCAGTGAAAGTGCAGGGCACCAAATTCAAAACAACAGAAATCTCATAATTAAAATTCCTCAAACATACATGTATCTTATACCGTTTTAAAGGAAATCTTGTTGTTAAGCCCACCACAGTGTCCGATTTCAAATAGGCTTTACAGGGAAAGCACCACAAACGATTATGTTAGGTCACCACCAACTCACAGAAAAACACAGCCATTTTTCCAGCCAAAGAGAGTCACAAAAAGCACAAATAGAGATAAAATGTATCACTAACCTTTGATGATCTTCATCAGATGACACTCATAAGACTTCATGTTACACAATATATGTATGTTTTGTTTGATAAAGTTCATATTTATATAAAAAATCTCAGTATGCATTGGCACGTACGTTCACTAGTTCCAAAAACATCCGGTGATATTACAGAGAGCCACATCTTTTTACAGAAATACTCATTATAAATGTCGATTAAAATACAATTGTTAGACATGGAAATATAAATATACCCCTCCTTAATGCAACAACTGTGTCATATTTTTTTTTTTACTTACGGAAAAAGCAAACCATGCAATAATCTGAGAACGGCACTAAGAAAGAAAAAATATCCGCCATGTTGGAGTCAACAGAAATCAGAAATAATATTATAAATATTTCCTTACCTTTGATGATCTTCATCAGAATGCACTCCCAGGAATCCTAGTTCCACAATAAATGTTTGTTTTGTTCGATAACATCACAGTAGAAGCCTCATTCAAGTTTCTAAAGACATCTAGTGGAAGCCTTAGGAAGTAAACATAACCAATATCCCACTGTATATTCAATAGGGGCTGGGTTGAAAATCGACCAACCTCAGATTTCCCACTTCCTGTTTGGATTTCTTCTCAGGTTTTTGCCTGCCATATGAGTTCTGTTATACTGATAGACATCATTCAAACAGTTTTAGAAACTTCAGAATGTTTTCTATCCAATACTAATACTAGTAATAGGCATATATATACTAGTATATATATATACTAGTAATAGGCATATATTAGCAACTGGGACTGAGGAGCAGGCTGTTTACTCTGGGCACCTCTGGGCATCTTTCATCCAAGCTACTCAATACGGCCACTGCAGCCATAAGAGGTTTTAAGATACAAATGTAAAATATATGTCAACCAAACTTCCTCCAAAGGACCTTTCTATGGGTCCTGTTTATTGTAGTTTTGTGAGGAATCAGCCTTCTGTATTGGGACAAAGCAGTAGCTTACAGTTGTTTTCTTCTGAATCTGGTATGTAAGCAGTACACACTGTATCCTCACAGGGAAGGGCATGTGTGTGTGCTGCCCTGAACCACCTGCGTATGTTGGGCCTCAGCTGGAGAAAGAGAGGCTTTGTTTGTGAACAAGTGACTCACCCGGGCCGTACTGATATGGTAGTACACATTGAGGCCTTACTCTCCCCTGTTTTCATGTAGGAAATCATGCCTGACCATTTTGTAAAATGTAAAGAGATGATGATGAAAGTAGATGGGAGGCAGGCAGTGATAATTATTACCACCTGAGATTAAAGCAACATTTTAAACTTCATGGTTTGAGCCCTGAATGCTGATTTAAAAAAATAAAAATTATTTCACCTTTATAACCAGGTAAGCTAGTTGAGAACAAGTTCTCATTTACAACTGCGACCTGGCCAAGATAAAGCAAAGCAGTGTGACAAAAACAATGACACAGAGTTACATGGAATAAACAAGCATACAGTCAACACATTAGAAAAAAAGAAAGTCTATATACAGTGTGTGCAAATGGCATGAGGAGGTATGGCAATAAATAAGCCATAGTAGCAAAGAAATGACAATTTAGCAGATTAACACTGGAGTGATAGATGAGCAGAAGATGATGAGCAGATGATGGTATGTATAGTGATACTGGTGTGCAAAAGAGCAGCAAAGTAAATAAAAACAATATGGGGATGAGTTAGGTAGATTGGGTGGGCTATTTACAGATGGACTATGTATAGCTGCAGCGATCGGTTAGCTGCTCAGATAGCTGATGTTTAAAGTTAGTGAGGGAAATTTAAGTCACCAGCTTCAGCGATTTTTGCAATTTGTTCCAGTCACTGGCAACAGAGAACTGGAAGGAAAGGTCGGCCAAAGGAGGTGTTGGCTTTGGGGATGACCAGTGAGATATACCTGCTGGAGCAGTATCACACGGGTGGGTGTTGCTATGGTGACCAGTGAGCTGAGATAAGGCAGAGCTTTACCTAGCATAGACTTGTAGATGACCTGGAGCCAGTGGGTCTGGCGACAAATATGTAGCGAGGGCCAGCCGACTAGAGTATACAGGTCGCAGTGGTGGGTGGTATAAGGCGCTTTGGTAACAAAATGGATGGCACCGTGATAAACTGCATCCAACTTGCTGAGTAGGTATTGTGTATTGGTTCCTGACTTCCCTGAACAGTTGCATATCGCAGGGACTATTCGCGAGGTATATTGGTTAGCTGATTGGCTGACAGCCGTGGTATATCAGACCGTATACCACAGGTATGACAAAACATCGATTTTTACTGCTCTAATTTAGTTGGTAAACATTTTATAATAGCAATAAGGCACCTCGGGGGTTTGTGATATATGGCCACTATACCACGGCTAAGGGCTGTGTCCAGGCACTCCGCATTGCATCGTGCATAAGAACAGGCCATATACTACACCCCCTCGGGCCTTATTGCTTACGTGGTATACAGGACCCACATCATTATAGGTTATAGTAATGAGAGCAGGGATTTTATGATTCTAGGATTTTAGCAAGAGTTGTTTAGAATAGCTGTGTGTGTGTCTGTGTGTGTGGAGTGTGTGTGGTGTGTGGTGTGTGGTGTGTGGTGTGTGGTGTGTGGTGTGTGTGTATGACTTCTAATATTTTTCCTTAGTGTACTGTTCTCCTCTTCTTGCATTAGGGTCAGGAAATGGAGCTCCACTGCCAGGTACAGTGTAGGAAAAAAGTATTTGATCCCCTGCTGATTTTGTACGTTTGCCCCATGACAAAGACATGATCCGTCTATAATTTTAATGGTAGGTTTATTTGAACAGTGAGAGACAGAATAACAACAAAACAATCCAGAAAAACGCATGTCAACAATGTTATAAATTGATTTGCATTTTAATGAGGAAAATAAGTATTTGACCCCTCTGCAAAACATGACTTAGTACTTTGTGGCAAAACCCTTGTTGGCAATCACAGAGGTCAGACATTTCTTGTAGTTGGCTACCAGGTTTGTACACATCTCAGGAGGGGTTTTGTCCCACTCCTCCTTGCAGATCTTCTCCAAGTCATCAAGGTTTCGAGGCTGACGTTTGACAACTCCAACCTTCAGCTCCCTCCACAGATTTCCTATGGGATTAAGGTCTGGAGGCTGGCTAGGCCACTCCAGGATCTTAACGTGCTTCTTCTTGAGCCACTCCTTTGTAGCCTTGGCCGTGTGTTTTGGGTCATTGTCGTGCTGGAATTCCCATCCACAACCCATTTTCAATGCCCTGGCTGAGGGAAGGTGGTTCTCACCCAAGATTTGATGGCACATGGTCCTGTCCATTGTCCCTTTGATGCGGTGAAGTTGTCCTGTCCCCTTAGTAGATTAACACGCCCAAAGCATATTGTTTCCACCTCCATGTTTGACGGTGGGGATGGTGTTCTTGGGGTCATAGGCAGCATTCCACCTCCTCCAAACACAGCGAGTTGAGTTGATGCCAAAGAGCTCCATTTGGTCTCATCTGACCACAACACTTTCACCCAGTTGTCCTCTGAATCATTCAGATGTTCATTGGAAAACTTCAGACCGGCATGTATATGTGCTTTCTTGAGCAGGGGGACCTTGTGGGTGCTGCAGGATTTCAGTCCTTCACTGTGTAGTGTGTTTCCAATTGTTTTCATGGTGACTATGGTCCCAGCTGCCTTGAGATCATTGACAAGATCCTCCTGTGTAGTTCTGGGCTGATTCCTCACTGTTCTCATGATCATTGCAACTCCACGAGGTGAGATCTTGCATGGAGCCCCAGGCCGAGGGAGATTGACAGTTATTTTGTGTTTCTTCCAGTTGCGAATAATCGCACCAACTGTAGTCACCTTCTCACCAAGCTGCTTGGCGATGGTCTTCTAGCCCATTCCAGCCTTGTGTAGGTTTACTATCTTGTCCCTGATATCCTTGGAGAGCTCGTTGATATTGGCCATGGTGGAGCGTTTGGAATCTGATTGATTGATTGCTTCTGTGGACAAGTGTCTTTTATACAGGTAACAAACTGAGATTAGGAGCACTCCCTTTAAGTGTGCTCTTAATCTCAGCTCGTTACCTGTATAAAAGACACCTGGGAGCCAGAAATCTTTCTGATTGAGAGGGGGTCAAATACTTATTTCCCTCATTAAAATGAAAATCCATTTCTAACATTTTTTACATGCGTTTTTCAGGATTTTTAAAATGTTATTCTGTCTCTCACTGTTCAAATAAACATACCATTAAAATGATAGACTGATCATTTCTTTGTCAGTGGGCAAACGTACAAAATCAGCAGGGGATCAAATACTTTTTTCCCTCACTGTAGCTGTTGTTCTCTGTCTAATGGCCCACCCACACACAGCCCGTATGAATCATCCCTCTACTCTACCTGGGGGGGGGGGGGGGGGGTAGGAAACCTTTCAAGCATTTTTCAGCAAAATATCAACCAAAAGCACTCTCTCACAGTGGCATGACTGCCTGGCTTTAGAGAGTAAACACAGGCTAGATAAAGGAACTGATGTGTCCGTTATTGATGTGTAGTGCTCCTTCACTGTGAGCCTGTGTGTAATCACTCTGTTGTCGGCCATGTTGTTATACACTGAGGACACAAAACATTAAGCACACCTGCTCTTTCCATGACGCAGTCTGACCAGGTGAATCTAGGTGAAAGCTATGATCCCTTATTGATGTCACTTTTGAAATCCACTTAAATCAGTGCAGATGAATGGAAGGAGACAGGTTAAAGAAGGATTTTTAAGCCTTGAGACAAATGAGACATTGATTGTGTATGTGTGCCATTCAGAGGGTTAAATGGGCAACAGTTTCCCGAGTGTATCAAGAATCAAGAATAGTCCACAACTGTGGGAAGCATTGGAGTCAACATGGGCCAGTATCCCTGTGGAAAGCTTAGGTGTTCTTAATGTTTGGTATACTCAAATGTTTTTTTCTATTGTAATAATGGCTCAAGGATATCAGAACTGACCAAATAGATACTGAAGGATGCATTCTAGAGATGAACATATCATAGAACTATAAACTTAATGAATATTATTCTGAAGACTCAAACCCAGAGAGTGATCTTTGACTGAGGGGTTGTGTTGAATCCAGAGGTTAGACTCATCCATGCTGTTAGTGAGCAGCCTCTGTAGCCATCTCTGACTCTCTGGCCTTAATTGAAGCTGATGAAGGAGTCACCCCCCATGCAGCTGTCGCTCAGAATCTCAGCGTCGATGCAGTCAGACCGTACACACTCACTCACCGGCCCTTTGTTTTTACACAGGCACCAGGGAGGACACCAGGGAGCCCCCCCCCCCCCCCTAAAAAAAAATAACAATGAATCAGCCTGCGTCATGGCTGTGACACGGTGGGCCCAGTGTCTGTGGCGGTTATGGTGGGGTCCCTCTCGCTCTTTCACTGACAGTCATGTGTGTCTGTGTTTGTGTGTGTGTGGGGGGGGGCACAAAAAGGGCACACAGATGGGTGGTCTGACTCATACACATTTAATGACCTCTACTGTTTCTCTCTCTCTTTCTCTCTTTCCTTCTCCCTCTCGCTCTCTCTATTGTTCTCTCTCTCTGTTTCTCTCTCTTTCTCTCCCGCTCTCACCTTCTCTATTGTTCTCTCTCTTTCTCCCTCTCTCTCGCTCGGTCTCTCTCTCTTTTTCTCTCTCCATGTCTGCAGATAACCTGGCGACTGAACGCTGATGACTTAAGAGTGACTGACCAATGGCATGAGGAACCCCACAAAGCACAACAACATCTAAAGATGACTTCCCTGGAGAAGAAGAAAAGACCCCCTAAAAGACCCCCTGCAGAGAAATGCTTCAGAGCCTCTTCCTACTCCCTCTTTCCTCTCCGCTATTTTACCTACAGCTTTTTTGTAAGAAAACAAAAACAAAAACAAAACACTGACTCAAATGATGCATCAAGATGATTGACAACATCAGAAGAATATTACTGGAGAAACCATTTCCTCTGTAGGGGGGGGGGGTAAACAAAACTTTGATGCATGTTACTGTAAGTAGTTCATCTAAAAACCAACCTTTTTCCCCCAAGTGGGATCCTCCACTAAGAAGACTCATCCAAGTCCAGCATTCCTGATATAGGATAAAATACCCAAGCAACCCACCTCCTCCCTCTGAAATCCCTTACTCTATCTACCGTATCAGAGGTCATTGTAACTACCATTGACAATATGTTCCTCGTTTTAGAGAACTTACTTCCTGTATCATTTTGGAGTTAGTTGGACTGTAAGACTACTATCGTGTATACTATTTGCATAATGAACCAGTCTTCCTCTCCAATGGACATGAGTGATGTACTATAGCATGGATCTGACTTTACTGTGTTCCTCAGTATGCTTGTAGATCACAAAACTCATAATTGTGAATAGTACAACGATTACACCTTTTTAATCCTAGATTCCTATCTTTACCAGGCAGTATTAACTTACTGTATACTATGTAGGGCATTTTGTTGACCTGTACATTTGACTAAATGCATAGAAATGCAAGTAATAGCTCATTGTATTATTTGAATACCTGCAGACATATTAGGGAAACATTTCTGCCTATAAAGACAATGGGACTGTGACTAAGTCATATAGTGTTGAGTATATTATGAAGGTAGAACCCAGAATAAAGTATTAGAGAGTAAACATACTATAGTATCCTCAGCAGGGGCCCCGATGCATCTATGTCATGTGTCTACCTGAGATCCGTGGGCAGCTGATCTGGTATTTGGTTTGTTTGTTTGTTGTTTCCTCATCCCTTTTGAATAGCTTGTATCAATGGCCCCCCTGGGCTCTGTACTGTGGTCTCTCTCATGGACCTCTCATAGGGCAACACATGTCCTCAGCTAAGGCAGGTGTCTCTATCTCTCTCTCCCACATCACCTGGCATGGTTTACCCATGTGCTCCTCTGTACGGCCAAACAAGGCGAACGGAACATCACAGTATGATTTCAAGGTTGCAGAAACCATATTGACTTTTGACCTATCTCAAACTGTCTACTGAAGACATAACAACATCCAGACCAACTACAGCTGTTGGTGCAAGAGAGGATACTGTGCATGGAACGCAACGCACGCAAGATAACCTGAAAGCATCTTAATCCTCTTGCATCCTCTACCTATCGATCTGCTTCCAGGACAAACCTGATACCTAAACAGCCCCTCGCCTGCTCCCACAATCCTCTCTGCTCCTCCTCTCGCCCATCCCAGAGACTCGTGAGGAGAGCGCCAGTCGATCTGTTTATAAACGTTACGGATGCACGCTCATCGTGACGGTTAAAAACAAACAAACACATACACACGCGCATACACACATACACCCACCCACACACACATACACCCACCCACACACACACATACACCCACCCACCCACACACACATACACCCACCCACACACACACATAAACACTCTCAAAGGGAGACAAGTGGAATACAGTGGAGTATGTATGTATATTCTGTATGTATAGAACCCTCAGCTGTAAGTAGTACATGTTGACATGTAGATGAAAATATGCATTGTGATCATAATATCTACCGTAGACAGGCTGGTGGCCGTTGATTCAGACAGAGGAAGAGACACTCTCTCTAAGCCAATGGAAGCCCTCTATCCTATGTTTTCAGGGTACATACTCTAAGTTTCCTTAATGACAGAAAATATAATGTGATAGAAATACTGTTCCTTTTAAAAAGGACCTCCTAAGCAAAACCACCGAGCTGAATGAGTTTTAAGCACTTTGAAGGGATGCATAACCCCCCCTTTGATGTCAGAAAGAACCTGGCCAGAGTGAGAGAGCAGGGGGTGTGGAGGGTGTAGGGGGCGAGGGGAGGGAGGGAGGGCAAACTGGGGCGCTCCAATTAAGTGGCAGTGCACAAAGTGGCGTGGGGCGCCCTGCCAGGAACTGTCTATTCATCCCATGTCAAAGGGATTTACACATCTCAATGAGTCAACAGCACTGCCAGGGCCTAGCAGCATGGGGAACAGGGGACGAGAGGAATACAGGAGAAGAGGAGAGGTGGAAAGGTAGAATAGAGGTGAGGAGGGGGAGAGGTAAAGAGAGAAAAGGAGTGCAGAGGACAGGAGACGGAAAAGGACAGAGATGTAGAGCGACAGAGAGGAGAGAGAACAGCAGAGATGTAGAGCGACAGAGAGGAGAGAGAAGGGTAGAGATGTAGGGCGACAGAGAGGAGAGAGAAGGGCAGAGATGTAGGGCTACAGAGAGGAGAGAGAACAGCAGAGATGTAGAGCGACAGAGAGGAGAGAGAAGGGTAGAGATGTAGAGCGACAGAGAGGAGAGAGAAGGGCAGAGATGTAGGGCTACAGAGAGGAGAGAGAACAGCAGAGATGTAGAGCGACAGAGAGGAGAGAGAAGGGTAGAGATGTAGAGCGACAGAGAGGAGAGAGAAGGGCAGAGATGTAGGGCTACAGAGAGGAGAGAGAACAGCAGAGATGTAGAGCGACAGAGAGCAGAGAGAAGGGTAGAGATGTAGAGCGACAGAGAGGAGAGAGAAGGGTAGAGATGTAGGGCTACAGAGAGGAGAGAGAAGGGTAGAGATGTAGAGCGACAGAGCGACAGAGAGGAGAGAGAAGGGTAGAGATGTAGGGCTACAGAGAGGAGAGAGAAGGGCAGAGATGTAGAGCTACAGAGAGGAGAGAGAAGGGCAGAGATGTAGAGCGACAGAGAGGAGAGAGAGAAGGGTAGAGATGTAGGGCTACAGAGAGGAGAGAGAAGGGTAGAGATGTAGAGTGACAGAGAGGAGAGAGAAGGGTAGAGATGTAGAGCGACAGAGAGGAGAGAGAAGGGTAGAGATGTAGGGCTACAGAGAGGAGAGAGAAGGGTAGAGATGTAGAGCGACAGAGAGGAGAGAGAAGGGTAGAGATGTAGGGCTACAGAGAGGAGAGAGAAGGGCAGAGATGTAGAGCTACAGAGAGGAGAGAGAAGGATAGAGATGTAGGGCTACAGAGAGGAGAGAGAAGGGTAGAGATGTAGAGCGACAGAGAGGAGAGAGAAGGGTAGAGATGTAGGGCTACAGAGAGGAGAGAGAACAGCAGAGATGTAGAGCGACAGAGAGGAGAGAGAAGGGTAGAGATTTAGAGCTACAGAGAGGAGAGAGAAGGGTAGAGATGTAGAGCGACAGAGAGGAGAGAGAAGGGCAGAGATGTAGAGCTACAGAGAGAGAAGGGTAGAGATGTAGGGCTACAGAGAGGAGAGAGAAGGGCAGATATGTAGAGCTACAGAGAGAGAAGGGTAGAGATGTAGGGCTACAGAGAGGAGAGATAAGGGTAGAGATGTAGAGCTACAGAGAGGAGACAGACGGGTAGAGATGTAGAGCAACAGAGAGGAGAGAGAAGGGTAGAGATGTAGAGCGACAGAGAGGAGAGAGAAGGGCAGAGATGTAGAGCTACAGAGAGAGAAGGGTAGAGATGTAGGGCTACAGAGAGGAGAGAGAAGGGCAGAGATGTAGAGTGACAGAGAGGAGAGAGGAGGGTAGAGATGTAGAGCTACAGAGAGGAGACAGAAGGGTAGAGATGTAGAGCGACAGAGAGGAGAGAGAAGGGCAAGGATGTAGAGCTACAGAGAGAGAAGGGTAGAGATGTAGGGCTACAGAGAGGAGAGAGAAGGGCAGAGATGTAGAGCTACAGAGAGAGAAGGGTATAGATGTAAGGCTACAGAGAGGAGAGAGAAGGGCAGAGATGTAGAGCGACATAGAGGAGAGAGAAGGGTAGAGATGTAGAGCTACAGAGAGCTAAGGGAAGAAATGTGGATCGACAGACAGCAGAGATGTTGAGTGACAGAGAGGAGACAACAAGCAAACAATGTGACAATGTTGATGTTAAAGGGTTCCCACATTTAAGAATGTAGGGCAGCATTATTCTCTCAGCTAGAGACCTGACCAGACAAAATGTTCTCTTCTCTCAGGTCACCTCCACAACTCCCCTCCTACCCTTCAGCCACAGAGTTCACTGTCCCCTCCACCCCAGCTAGTGCCACTTCCCAACAGCCCTGTGACCTCACATCCTATCTGGGGTATCACTCTGTGTTAATGAGCAATACCTCTAAGCTCAACCAGATGTTCAGGCTAGCCGTTAAATACCTGTTGCTCTTCCACCCCAGCGATTCCTTTATCCTTCCCCAGTGCAGCTGCACTCTCCCTGGGCTGGGTTCCACGTGCTTCAGCCCCTCTATGGACAGGACCTCCACACAACATGACTCTGCTCAACTCTGCTGTCATCATCTAACAATAGCAGTGCATCACTTGATGCATCATGCAGGGATTGATAAGGATTCATGGGCTTCGGTGATGACAGGTGTGTTGATGGTATGACAGAGATTTCATAATGAAGCAACTATTTGTGTTTACATTGGCTTATATTGTATGTTTCATAAAATTATACACAGAGCAATCAATGCAAGTCAATCATGTACAGTGGCTCTCCAGTGTAAAGCATTACCAAACCCAAAACAATATTTAACAGTGGATTAAACAATAGGAAGACATCAGAGACGGTGAGGGATGGACATAGACTGTGACCAGGGACAGTTAAGGAAGAGTTTACCCCAGTAGGAAAGTAGAGTAGAGATAGAAACCAGTTCAATTTGGTAGACCATCTTACTCCCGTCTCCTCTGTGTGTGTGTGTGTGTGTGTGTGTGTGTGTGTGTGTGTGTGTGTGTGTGTGTGTGTGTGTGTGTGTGTGTGTGTGTGTGTGTGTGTGTGTGTGTGTGAGTGTGAGTGTGTGTGTGTGTGTGTGTGTGTGTGTGTGTGTGTGTGTGTGTGTGTGTGTGTGTGTGTGTGTGTGTGTGTGAGTGTGAGTGTGTGTGTGTGTGTGTGTGTGTGTGTGTGTGTGTGTGTGTGTGTGTGTGTGTGTGTGTGTGTGTGTGTGTGTGTCTGCCTGCTTGGTGGGGAAGCAGTAGTAGTAAAAGGTGTTTGATGTGTGTATTAGCTCCCGTCCTTGCGGTCAACACGCACCACAAACACAACATCAAAAGGAGGATGGGAGCGGTGCTGCTACCTGGCTCTGTGGTGATAAGTTAATGCAGATCTATTAGGCAGAAGCATATTAAAGGATGAAGATGTCAGTCACACACACGGCAGGAGACATCACGTTGAGCTACTGTTGATGTCCTCCCGAGTTTGAAGCTTTCTGATTTCGCCAAAATGAAGCAAAACCATTTTTCTGAGGAGTTAAAGAGGGTATAAGTAACAGAGACAGTTGTGATCCCCCCCCCTCGCCTGTTTGAAGAACACGGTTAGTGTGTTTTTCATTGAGATAAACTCGCAGACTGCACACATGCCGTTTCATCAGAGTATGACCCTGACCATGACATTTCCCAGAAGCCTTAGTGTTATTCACAGGTTCCCGTAGACGCTCACAGACACACACAAACGTGTACACACATGCTCTTATACACACACACACCCCCCACCCACCCACCCACACACTCAGACTAATCTAAAC
>NC_034181.2:69761567-69789067 GCF_002021735.2 Oncorhynchus kisutch | reverse complement strand
CTAATGTGTGTGTAGGGTAGGCTCCTGTCCCATTGGAGCACGTGTACATTGGGGCGGTGTGGCAGAGCAAACATTGGGGAACGAGAGAGAAGAGGAAAACAGCTTATAAGAGAGACAATGTGACTGGTCATTTAGCTAATGGCAGTGATGTAATAGTGAAGCCGGTGCCTCCTGTGATTCTGTGGACTCTAGGGGCGTAGGGGTGTGTAGTGGTGTGGTAGAGCAGACGGTCACATAGGGGGACTGTAGAGAGACCTTCCAGTGTTGTGACTGGACATGACACACACACATGCTCACGTTCCAACGCATGTCTGTATCTGTGTGTCGTTTTTGGGTTGGCTCTGTGATGATTAGGCTTGACCTGAGACTGACCTTTGGCCTGAGGCCGGACAAGGTATTGGCAGTGAGGTCATAGGATTACTGAATAGACCCTCCCCTCTTTAAAGCCAGACCCCCGTCTGCCTCCATTGCTGTCCCAGGTCAAATCAACCTCATAATGCTGTACCACAGTGGCAGGGACGATGAGACTACCATGCTGCTGTAATGACATCAGAACAGAGTGGTGAAGCCTGACTTAGGCTACTGAGATAATGAACAGAGGGTTTAATATGGTGATAAAGCTCCCAAAGCCCAGCCTGACCAACCGATTGGATTGGCCTCAAGGGGGTCCACTAGCCTCACATCAACCCCCTTGAAACCTCACCGAGCTGGGATCGGCACCCAAGAAGATTTGGGGGCCTGGATAGAATGGGTTTAGCCAAATGGTTCCGACGTGATGTAATTGCCAAGGACTGACCCCTGTGTAACACCATAACCATAACAATGCTGAATCCTCAGCATCTTGCCTAGTTAAATAAAGGTTCAATAAAAAGAAATACAAATCTGATTGGCTTATAAGGAGGATGTTGTTCCTGGTTTCCCAGTAAGGTTCAGCTAGGGTGACATGGATATGTCATGGTGAGGCGTCATATTTAGCTACTGGCTAAATGTTGTCTGACACATGTTTTCTCAGCGCTTTGAGACTTATGTTTTTGTAGTGTCGCTGCCAAATAAATGTAATACATAAGTAAATAAAACACGTAAAAAGGTTGTCAGTAAACGCATAAAATTCCAAACCTGGCTGAGGTTGTTATAGGGGAGGGAACTTCTAGAAAACCTGAGTTCCCGCTCGAGAAAGAAATAAATTGTGGAATAATAAATCGCACAGAGACAATGGACAGGTGGCATTTCAGGCTGCGCCGTTTAGTCGTGCAGTCTGCTTTCTGACAGCTTGATTTAGGCTCCTGCAGCTGAGCCAGAATAATTGAGAGAGAAACAGACAGAGAGAGAGACAGAGACAAACAGAGAAACAGAAAGACAAAGGGAGAAGGAAAAAGACTAAACCAAGACAGACAAATATTTTTCCATCTTCAATTCTCAGGCCTGAACTGAACTGCACTGATTGCAGAGGATGCCATTCTACCACTCAAATGGCTGCACCCACCTGTGCCTGGCCCTTTCTGAGTCATATAGGGCTTATTGGGGGCAAGTGGATGAGGGTGCAGAGAGGGGGAACTTTGGTGGGGAGAAGGGGGTTGGGTGTCCCCCGCTGAGAGATGGGTGTAATCCCTCTGTATTAAAGCAGTGAAATGTTGTCAGGGTCCAGAACATTCTCCCCAAAACCATCCCCCTTCACCCCCAAACCGTTTTCATGCCCCCCAGAGTACAGAGAGAGAGTTAGAACAACTGGGGACAACCATACGCTTTCACAGGGTTTCCTAAAACAGAGTGCCCCCGAACTCAATCAACATGTATCTTTAAATTCCCACAAATAAATAATTGTGATAAAATCTTTATTACCAATTGGCTACACACAATGAAGTTCAATACACCAATATTCACAATAAAACACTGTTTGTTAGATTGGCCTCTATTTAGCTTCAGGGGTAATATTTTGCTGTGGTTATGTCCCTCCTAATCTCCAGGTCAAGCAGTGATTATTTTTACCCAATCTGTTTTAAAAGTATTGCCTTTAGAGGACAATTAAACATTTACAGCTCCTGGTCTAAAGCTGGTTTAAAGCCTGTTTCAATAAGCCCCACCTCCTCTCGCCCTCCCAGGTTCATTTGCTCTTCGCCCTCATTTCAATTTCACTGTCTTCCTTATTTCCCATAAGGGCTTCCATGGTGAGGTTTTGATTGTCCAATGGGGTGGGCTGTGATGTTGGCTGTGGTGGAATCGTCAAAGGGGTCATCAAAGCCTCGGTGATGCTTGCCGGAGTCTTATTGCCGTGGCAATCAGCCCCCTGCTACTTGGCCTGGGTGACCCCAGTCAGAGATAAGCTTTATGGGATGGCCCATTAACATGCCGGGCAGGCCACCTCCCTCGTTTATCAAATGCGCTGCTGTGAAATCAACTGTTTATGGACCCCCAGTGAGAGGATAGCGCTGCTGATTGCCTGTATTAGGGCCTGGCTTGTAAATGAGGCGCCCATAGACAAAGAACCTTCAGTAGACTAGAGATACATATAATTATATGCTGGTGTTATTCTCACTAACTGAGCAGTATATTTAATGACTACTGCAATAGCCACAAGAGGGTTGGCATTGCAACCACCAAACCTGAAAACTCCGGGGGAGGGTGTATGTGTTCATCCACGTCTTCCATGTATAGCATGAACCCACAGAATACAACAATCAAACAACACCTACATGACGTTACACGTCATGATGTTGAAATATATATGTGTCTATGTATGGCTATATAAATGTCCACTCCCATGATGCTGTATCTAAACAACTCAATAGTCTTCCTTTCTTTCTACCCTGTCAAAGCTTCCTATGGTCCTGTGGATGTCATGTTGTTCTGTGGCTGTTTTGTGGAGATGGACATGTTAGCCACGTTAGCCGTGGAGTAGCGTAGCCTCATGTTAGGGAGGTGAGGCTGCTGTGGCATGGTCCGCTTAAAGCCTGATCACTGGTGAAGGCCTTGTCAATATGTCTTCCGTGATGCATGGTGATGGCCCACCGCGTCTTTGTACACAACAGGGGGCCCAAGTGTTTGTCGCCTGAGAGATAGAGGGAGGGAGACAGGGAGGGAGACAGGGAGGGAGGGTGCGGGCGAGACTCAGCTTAATGTCCTTCACCAGTGCTGTGCATGTTCTCCCAACTCTGTGCTATTGGCTTTTCCCTTCACGGCACGGTTAACACCGTAAATTAACCTTTCCAATCACTCTGTGCTCAGAGTTTGGTGCACAACACAGACAGAGACAGAGAGGGAGCGAGAGAGAGACAGAGAGCGAGAAAGACACAGTGTTACGCAATGCACTGACTTAAGAGACAGAACATTCTCTTTTATGTGCACGTCCTGTGTACTCTGCAATATGTCCGTATCAAGCTGCTTTCTCTTCAGCATTCTGGAGATGTAAATGAAACACATGAAAGACGATGTGCTGTAGAATCCCCCTCCTTGTAGCCCATGTCTGTAAATAGAATGTAAATACCAAACAGCTATGCATGCTGATAAACTAGCAAGTCGTTCAGGTACTTTTGTAATCCAAGATTCTCATTTGGCATGTACTGAAGAAGAAGAAGAAATCAAACAAGAAAATGAAATGAAAAATAAACTATAAAAATGGATACAGTTTGTTAAACAACTTCAATAACTGGGGGATATATGTCTTTGCTGTTAATGTTTTCTTACTAATACTTTAAATGCGATAGCCTGCCATTATTAACAGTGCTCTGCTCATTTGACTTGTTCCCTGTTATTATGTTCGTAAAGATAGGGTTGAGGTAATGTAGGCCATGAACCTCCCGTAGGTTAGGGGATTGTCTAGGTCGGGGTATGATCGAGGAGAGAGGGGATGGGTGGAGACAAGCTCTGACTCATACTTATCATAGATTATTTCAATGCCATTGCACGTTCGTATACATATTCTAAAATGAATTATTACATATCCTTAGTCGCTAATTCAGCCAATTAAATGCCATGGCCAAACGGTTTCGCTTGAAAGCTGTTAGTTGAGACGGCAGGATCTGAGAGCCAGATTGAGCTGCTTGTTTGATTTATTTAACCTAAAAGTAAATTCCCCAGCTTCAAAGAGTGGGCCGCTTTTTAAAAGGTACACATATGTTTCTAACACGACAACACAACATAATACTACAACAAAGCTTAGAAGAAGCTTGGTAGAGAACAACTTTTTAATGTTGATTCACTTCACATAAATTGAGGGTGTAATTAATTAATTACTAATTACTTGCAAGGATAATGAGTCATTTAAAACTTGGACTGGACGAGTCCTGTTTTCCAGTATGGTTTTGCAATTCGTGGGTATATTGAGAAACAAGCAATGATTATCAAAATGTCAAATTTGCCTCGGCCCTAGCGACTGAAACGTTCTGAGAGGATGAGAAAGGAGGAGGGTTGGTTGGATGAGAATGTTTTTGTTTTCTAAGAGTGTTTATTTTCCATCATGTTAGAATCTGAATCCCATGGCGCTCATGGTAGATGGAAGTGTCTAATTTTTAACCTGTGCTAAAGATATTTTAAATTTAATAAATAATCATTGTAACAAGACAACTGTTCTGTGTCGTATTGTGTGTCATATCGTTGTACAGTTCTAGTTACTACTGGTCTATACATACGCTAGACTGTGTGTGTAGTGTGACTTCTATAATATTTTTCCTCAGTGTACTGTGCTCCTGTCCTTACAGTAGGGTCAGTAAATGGAGTGTGTGTGTGTGTGTGTGTACGTGTGCATATGTGTCTTTCAGAGTGTGTTTATATCTGTGTCAGCGTGTCTGCATATGTACTGTATGTACCACTGACTGCATATGTGAATGTGTGCATGTGTGTGTGAGTAGGTGCCATGGTTGATGGCCCATCAGGACTAGATAAACAGCATGGACTTCAGGCTCTTTCAGGTCATCCTCCATTCAAGCGAGCCACTCAACCAGGCAGGACTGGATTTGATACATAGATAGCCAAATGGGGCCCTCAACCCTCTACTCTGGACTAATGCTCCTTCCCCAGGGGCCTGATAGTACCCTCAACTCTCTACTCTGGATTAATGCTCCTTCCCCAAGGACCTGATAGTACCCTCAACCCTCCACTCTGGATTAATGCTCCTTCCCCAAGGACCTGATAGTACCCTCAACCCTCCACTCTGGACTAATGTTCCTTCCCCAAGGACCTGATAGTACCCTCAACCATCCACTCTGGATTAATGCTCCTTCACCAGGGACCTGATAGTATCCTCAACCCTCCACTCTGGATTAATGCTCCTTCCCCAGGGACCTGAGAGGACCCCCTACCCTCCACTCTGGGCTAATTATCATTCACCAGGGACCTGAAAGGACCCTCAACCCCCCACTCTAGGCTAATGCTCCATCACCAGGAACCTGAGAGGATCCTCAACACTCAACACTAATGTTAGTCCCTGGACAATAAAGTGGACGAGCTCAGGCGAGGATCTCCTTCCAGAGAGACATCAGGGACTGTAACTTATTCTGTTTCATGGAATCATGGCTCTCTCTGTATATACTGTCCCCATCCATACAGCCAGCTGGGTTCTCAGTACATCGCATGGACAAGAAAAAATTACTCTCAGGGAAAATTAAAGATGGAGGTGTATGTTTCATGATTAACTGGTGTAATTGTGGCAACGTACATTAACTCCAGAAAGAATTCTCTTCTGTCATCGTCACAGCCGTGTATTTTACCGCTCACGTGGACTCTGACCTCTCATTTTCCGTGGCCGAGGTGAGTAAGACATTAAAGCGTGTTAACCCTCGCAAGGCTGTAGGCCCAGATGGTATCTCTAGCCACAGCCTCAGAGCATGCACTGACCAGCTTGCTGTAGTGTTTATAGATATATTCAATCTCTCCCTATCCCAGTTTGTTGTCCCCACTTGCATCAAGATGTCTACCATTGTTCCTGTATCCAAGAAAGTGAAGGTAGCTGAACTAAATTACTATAGCCCCAAAGCACCCACTTCTGTCATTATGAAGTGCTTTGAGAGGCTAGTTTAGGATCATATCACCTCCACGTTACCCGACACCCTAGACCCACTACAACGTGCATACCGCCAAGAAAGATCCATGGATGATGCAATCGCCACCTCGCTGCACACTGCCCTATCCCATCTGAACAAGAGGAATACCTATGTAAGAATGCTGTTCATCGACTACAGCTCAACCTTCAACACCATAGTGCCCTCCAAGCTCATCACTAAGCTTGGGGCCCTGGGTCTGAACCCCGTACTGTGCAACTAGGTCCTGGACTTCCTGACAGGCTGCCCCCAGGTGGTGAAGGTAGGCAACAACACCTCCACTACACTTATCCTCAACACTGGGTCCCCACAAGGGTGCATGCTCAGCCTCCTTCTGTTTTCCCTGTTCCCCCATGACTGCGTGGACACGCACGTCTCCAACTTATTCAATGCATTTGCAAATAGTACAACAGTGGTAGATCCCCAACACTATGAGACAGCCTACAGGGAGGAGGTGAGGGCCCTTGCGGAGTGGTGCAAGGAAAATAACCTCTCCCTCAAGGTGAACAAAACTAAGGAGCTGAGTGGACTTCAGGAGATGTAGCACGCCCCCATCCACATCAACGGGGCTGCAGTGGAGTGGGTGAAAGGTTTCAAGTTCCCCGGCATGCACATCACAGATAAACTGAAATGGTCCATCCACACAGACAGTGTGGTGAAGCAGGTGCAACAGCGCCTCTTCAACCTCAGGAGGCTGAAGACATTTCAGTTGGCCCCTAAGACCCTCACAAACTTCTACAGATGCACCATTGTTGGGCTGTATCACCGCCTGGTACCGCAATTGCGCCGTCCACAATAACTTCAGCCCAACGCATCACCGGGGGCACACTGCCTGCCCTGCATCGACCTCACCCAGTACCACAGGCAGGCCAAGAAGATCATCAAGGACCTCAGCCACCCGAGCCACAGCCTGTACACCCCGCTACCATCGAAGGTGGAGAGAGTACAGGTGAATAAAAAAAACACTTTAAAAAACAGCCTGTATCTCTAGGCCACCAGTACCCTGCCCTGAAATGTAGTCACAGTTACTAGCGGGCTACCACCCGGTACTCATCCCTGCATTTAGAGACTGCTGCCCTATGTACTAATCATTGAACACTGGTCACTTTAACAATGTTTACATACCATTTACCCACTTCATATGTATGTATTGTATTCAATGACTATCATATTTAACTCCTGCTGTGAACACCTTTTCTATCAATATACTGTCCATAATGTCAATACATCCCATCGTTTACATTTATAGCATTGCCTTTAAATTGTTTAACTTGGGTCAAACATTTCGGGTAGACAAGCTTCCCACAATAAGTTGGGTGAATTTTGGTCCATTCCTCCTGACAGAGCTGGTGTAACTGAGTCAGGTTTGTAGGCCTTCTTGCTCGCACATGCTTTTTCAGTTCTGCCCACAAATATTCTATGGATTGAGGTCAGGGCTTTGTGATGACCACTCCAATACCTTGACTTTGTTGTCCTTAAGACATTTTGCCACAACATTGGAAGTATGCTTGGGATCATTGTCCATTTGGAAGATCCAAGCTTTAACTTCCAGACTGAAGTCTTGAGATATTGCTTCAATATATTCACATAACTTTCCTACCTCATGATGCCGTCTATTTTGTGAGGTGCACTAGTCCCTCCTGCAGCAAAGCACCCCCACATCATGATGCTGCCACCCCCGTGCTTCATGGTTGGGATGGTGTTCCTCGGCTTGCAAGCCTCCCCGTTTTCCCTCCAAACATAATAATGGTCATTATGGCAAAGCAGTTCGATTTTTGTTTCATCAGACCAGAGGACATTTCTCCCAAAAGTATGATCTTTGTCCCTATGTGCAATTGCAAACTGTAGTCTGGCTTTTTATGGCAGTTTTGGAGCAGTGGCTTCTTCCTTGCTCAGCGGCCTTTCAGGTTATGTCGATATAGGACTCGTTTTTACTGTGGATATAGATGCTTTTGTATCTCTCTCTCTCTCTCTCTCTCTCTCTCTCTCTCTCTCTCTCTCAAATTGACTGGGTCACATTTCAGTGAAGCTCTCATCCTTAGTGTATGTGGCCCCAGCAAGAATCAAACCCACAACCTTGCTGTTGCAAGCACCATTCCCCACCCAAGCTATCAAGCCACTCCTACTGCTGTTTGTTGCTTTTGCCACTATACAGCATGTCATCAGCCAGAGACGGATGGGGATGTTCGAACATAGTATTTTGAAGCTAATCAATAAGATTACTCCTCCCCCAGCCCCTCCCCCAGCTCCCCCCCCCCACCTCTCCTCCTCCCCTCCTTTCTAATGGTTGTGTGAAGGTTATCAGAGTCTTCATTCATTATAAGCCACTCACAGCTGAGAAGAGGGAGGAGGGGGGTGGTGATTGGGTGTGTTTGTAAGTTTAAATAAATTGCTTACGAGAGGACACATTCAATTAGTTATTTCATTATACCCCTATGTGTAATCAATCGGCAAACCCGATAACAAAGCCACATCAATTTGCCGTGCCGCTCCGGCAGACATTTCTCCAAATTATTGAAGAGCACCTCTGTTGAGTGATGCTTCCAATGAGTCCTCTCTGCTCTGCTCACAACTAAGAGTAAATGGAAGTTTAGCAGGGACCAGTATCACAACATCTGGGTTTTCAATATGATGTAAGGATTTAAGGTAAATCATTAGATTTCAAATTTTCAAAGAATGTTATTGAGGTTTCTAGGTTATTTCTAATTTCACTGTGAGAAAGATATCGCTCTCTCTCTCTCTCTCTCTCTCTCTCTCTCTCTCTCTCTCTCTCCTCCCTCTCTCCCTCTCTCTCTCCCTCTCTCTCTCTCTCTCTCTCCCTCTCTCTCTCTCTCTCTCTCTCTCCCTCTCTCTCTCTCCCTCCTCCCCTTCACCTATAGACTGATATATGGCAGAGTAGAAGCCTTTCTCTTTCTTTCTCTCATTCCCCCTCTCTCTCCCCCTGCACCCTGCAGCGAAGATAAACAATGTGCGAGTGACAGTCTCTCATCACTCTGGTGGCTGAAGCTCTGGCCCTGACCTGATAACATCAAGTGTGCGTGTCACCTGCCAAGTGCCTTCTGTCACACTTCAATGGCAACCCAACAGCCAGAGTGTGGGTAGGGTGGTGTATGTGTGTGTGTGTATATCCGTGCTTGCGTGTATGTGTGTGCGTGCTTGTGTGTGTTTGTGTGCTTGTGCATGGTGGTTTATGTGTGCATGTTGGCATGCCAGTACAGACCTTCGTAGGCTTGAGTGAGGGTGAACGTTTCAATGGGGGGTTTTGGAGGTATGCCAGGAAACGGAGAAGAAGGGGGAGGGGGAGGTGTAACGACCCAAATGAGAAGGACTTGTGCAGGCACTGTGAAACTATCTCATTTTGTGGGCTCTGCTAGTCTCATTCTCATGTTCAGAATGGACATGGTAATCCGGGAACGCAATTATTTTCACCTATAAAAGGCAACATATGCCAAGATCATAAAAGTTCTTATTGGACAGTAATTTATTAAAGCAAGTCGTAGAAATGGAGAGAGGTAGGGCACATAGCTTCAATATAAAGGTGCTTTTCTGCTTCTCATTACGGGCCTAAACGCCAGTAGAATTCAATAACATACTGTCTGGATGTAGAGTGAAGGGGATGAGCACAGTAGGAGATGTATTTTCTTTATGGGGATCATGGTTGAAATGGGATGGTAAAACAGAAAACATTCTATGGCCGGTCGTATCAGACATTGAGGAACAAAGTGTCCATTGTCCACGGTGTGTGTGAGGAGGTGTGCATATTTGGATGTCAGTGTGTGTGTGTGTGTGTGTGTGTGTGTGCATGTTAGTGTGGGCTCTAATTACTAGTAATCAACCACCACAGTTAAAGAATCACCCAGACCAATGTCATAATCTGTCCCACAATCACATCCTTATTGGACTCTGAACTCCTCACCCTCATGTGTCCATTGGTTGCCTCCGCATCTGTGGGCATCTCTTCCAAATGGCAAAATGTCACTTTGTGCCAAGCTTCAATGAGGAGCTTGAGGAACGTACCCATGCCGAAAGAGACACTACACAGGTACAATCTGTATTCATGACTGGATTGGATTGGAATTGCCGTGTTCTCCAATATTGGCGAGTGATCTAGTGTGTGTGTGTGTGTGTGTGTGTGTGTGTGTGTGTGTGTGTGTGTGTTTGTGTTTCTATGTGTCTTGTGTGTCTATTGTACGTGTGTAAATCAGTGTAGAGCTTGAATGCGGTGGTGAGTGAGCAGTAATACAGTTTCATTGTGATCCACACAATGGGGAATGATGTGGATTAGCCAATGGGGAGCAGATTGTATTGAGGAGCTTATCAGCATCTTCTCATTATCTAATACAGTAAGTAGAGAGGAGCTAATTGTGTCGGTGCATGGTTTGACACAGAACAATGGTTTCCTATGTACCACTGTTCATCTGCTGAGGAGAAATGAGCGATAAAGCAAAAATGCCATTGTCTGGGCCTATTGTAATGGTAAAATAGTGTTTTTGTTAATGTAAATGATTGTAAATGACTCTGGTTATTCTAGACAAGGCGGAGGTTTGGCATCCTTTAGTGTGATAAATACCAACACAAATGAAGGAGAACAAACAAAACAAAAGCAGGAAACAGACCATTGTGTTTGGCTGGCTGGAGGGGAGGGCTTATCTCGTGTACAGTGTGTGTGCATGCTTAGAGGATGTGTTCTGTGTATGTGTTTGGTCATTCATACTTGCTAGACAAGGAAACTGGAAACATAGAAAGGTAGGACAAACACACTAACACAAACAATGATGGTGTGTATTGAAGGTATACAAATGACCTTTGACCCTAAGAGAGAATATGACATTAAATCAGGAACCCTCATTTTGTTGGCGACCGTCTCCCTTGGACAGTCTCCTTGGGTACATGTAGCCCCCATCCCTCTCTCTCCTCTCTCCTCTCTCTCTCTCTCTCCCTTTCTTTCTTTTATTTTCCAGTTAAGGAGGAATGATGTGCCGGCCCATTGAGATAATGATGATAATGGTAGTCCTTTACAGGGCTATGTCATTTAGCCCATGAGTGGCAATCACAGATCTACCATTCTGAAGACCTTGACCTTGTCTGAACCCATGGCTGTACATTCAGAAGAAGAGAGCTACAGAGCCATAGAGGGAAAAGGTAAGCAGGGAAAATGTCTTTAACAAAAGGGCTTAATCTAGACCCTAATCCGGACCCCTTCTCCCTAACCTTTTGATGCCACAGACAAACACAGACACACAGACATCCCACTGGACACAAGCTGAATCAATCAACATTGTTTCATTTCAACAAAAATATTATTTGATTTTCCATCTGACGACGTTAAATCAACGTGGAAAACTGATTGGATTTGCAAAAAGCCGTCAACGTACATGAATTTCAGGAAATGTTGTCCCCCCCCAAGGCTTAACCTAAATCCAATGTCATAGCTAGAATGTGGGTTGATTTCACCTTAAATTCACATTAGAATTATAAATGAAATATAAATGAAACTGAACTGAATTTATGTTTGTGCCCAGTTGGATCAAACTTCACTCATGCCCCACAACCGTAGTCAGACGATAATCAAATACCCTTTTGCAAGAGAGACTTATCCTCTGATGGTATATACTGGGATCATCATATTCCCTCTGATAAAGAGGCATCTACTTCCCAGATGAGAGGCTCTGCCATGTTCTCCAGGTGGACCACCGAGCAGACCGCAATGCACCTCCTGCCACATCACTCCATTAAACAATCACAACAACTGACTGATAGAAAGGATGAGTAAGGCTCTGAGGATGGCAACTGAGATATAGAGCACTCTATAAACTAGTTTCTGATTCAGTTAACACTGTGTCATGTCTTTGGCAATCATTAAACTGAAGACTGTTCGTTTAGCAAATCAATTCTCTGTAATTAATATTACGTGATTATTCTAATCATGTAAATGTAATTAACTAGGAAGTCGGGGCACCAAGGGAAATATTCAGATTACAAAGTTATAATTTTCCTAATACTTTTCAGATATTTTAATATCTGATCAATTAGTCTTCTAATTTATGAAATATTCTTGACCTCACATTAGTCTCATTCCAAACGTCATAAATTGTTGGTTATCTGCACAAACCCAGAATTCACTATGAATCATCCATACGTCAATTGTCTCAATCATTTATTTATTAACTAACTAGAAATGCACACACAAACAAAGTAGATATGGTTACAAGGCAATGATAGGGGATGTGCCCTAGTGGACTAAACCGGCATGGCGGCTTGGTAGACAATGGGACTGAGAAGGGCGCAAAGGGCGCGAAAGATAAAAGACACTACAAAGTTGATAATTATAACAATTGAAATGCTAATCCTTTGCACATGAACGCTCACTCATTTGAGAATAATTGCAATCAATATATATATTTGTGTGTCGGGATATCTGAATCGTCCATCTTTCTGTTTGAAGTTCATCAGCCTGTTTTTCGTGGTTAGATGGGTACTTCAGAGTCCCATTCAGAAATGTCCTCATAGAATAGATGTTTCGGCGGTTGTCGGTCTTTGCATTCAATGGTATAGAATTCCTAGCTGCAGACTCAAACCTTAGCCCTCTCGGTTATTGAGTATAAGCTGGTCTAAAGGGAATTCCTCCCTGTGGGGGTTATATACGTAACAGTAGAAAGGGGCTGTCCCATGACGCCAGATCAATGTCTGTGCTCATGGGGCGGGCCAATGATTTAGATAAATTCCAAAGGAAATTGGAGTTTCCTTCATTAAACAGTTTAAAATCACATTACATAATTTAACAAATAGTTTCATCTTTACTCATTCATATTAAACAACATTTAGATGCAAGCCTCACAACTGAGACTCTTGTATAAACAGAGTTATGGTAATGTGACTGTATTGTCTCTCATGAGTTTCACAAAATTGTACAAAACGGACCAGTTCGTAGCTGGCTACTTCACCGACCGTTCATACATTCTCCAGAATGAATATTGTTCAGTTCTCAAGTTCTGTGATGTGGAAGAAGTTCCTTTGTTCTCTCTATGAAAACTCACTCTGTCTTATACTCTGGCCATGAGGAGAGAACTCCTCAAGGAATTTATGACCTGCCTAACAGAGCCTGTTGGTAGGGGGTGAGAGAGAGAGGGGGACGGTGCAGAGAGATGGGGATGGTACTTGCTATCCCCAAAGAGGGCAACATCATGACAACTGCAATACTATGTGCTCCAACAAGTAGCAAAATAGAACATGTTTGTCAAACAATGTCAATATGGTGTAGTGTCTTTGGCTATGCCGGATTAAGTGATATGACATGCTATTCTATAAAATCCTTTCTCTCTAAATAATATTACCTGATTGAGCTAATCATGTAAATGTAATTAACTAGAAAGTCGGGGCACCACAAAATAATATTTATAGAGCTGTTATCTTCCGAATAAACTCTTAAAGACCTAGTAATATTTTACATCAATAGCAGTCAATATTAATCGTCACCTTATTTCAGTCTCATCTGAAAGTTGTAAATTCTTGGTTATCTTCACGAACCCTGGCTAACAAGTTGAATCAGCAATACAAAATTGGGTTAAAATATTTATTTACTAAATAGCTAACTAATCACACAGAATTACATATACACAGAATTAATCATACCTTGATTACAAATGACGTCATAAAGGAAAACGTCCCTAGCAGACAGAACAGATATGACAGCTGGTTACACAAAGAAAAGGGGGATTGGTTTGAGTGAAAGAGCCAGAAGACTGAAGAACAAGGTGAGAAGTGATGTCTCTATCGTAATTACAGTATCTTATGCATTCTAAATTACCGCCCTTTTGGAAAAGGAAAATGCAATAAATATTTACTCTGTGCTGCGCTTCGGTAGGTTGGTGGTAGATGGAAGGCCGTGTTGCCCAACAGAGTCCTTTGTCCTTTGAAGAACGTCTCTGCTGGTAAATTGAATATGTTGTAGTAATGCCGTTGTGTGGTAGACGGGATACTCTGTCTGTTCTTTCCTAGCCCACGTTTGCAGCTGCTGTTGCTAACTCAACGGCTAGGAGGTATCACTTCTGTAGTGAATAAGAGTTCAAAGTTCATACCATTCGCAACCAAAGCTCACACTGAGGTTGGCTTCGTTCTGTAGTTATTATCTGAACCATTCTGACAGCGGATCGTCATCCTAATGTACCCAGAACAGTTGACATGTTAGTCCTTTTAATGTCCTCGGAACAGATGGTTACATTTTCATCAAGGCTTTATATAGTGGAGGGAGAAGGGTGTGTTTTCATAGTATACAGCCCATGTCTCTTCACAGGGGCGGGTCACTGATTGAGCAGAGCCCTAACCTTATGAAAACCCAAATCTCTCATTTGGAAGCTAAAATTACATTTAATCTTTTCACCAATAATTTTATATTCAAACATTTAAATTGAACAACAATTCCATGTGAATCCGATAACTACAATGTGCAGACTTTCCTCTGTAGAGTTTATGTCATCCTATCATTGATGAGAATGTCTCAGATGACAACCGAACTAACATCATATTCATTAAGTACCACCGCATATGTTCAACTGGTCGGATTACCAGAATATGGCTCATTTCCCCCCACCTTCTGATGTTCCCAAAATCTCTATGTTAAACAAGGGATTTTCAAATGTAACATCAGTAGGGTAGAGAGAGGAAAAGGGGGGAGAGGTATTTATGACTGTCATAAACCTACCCCCAGGCCAACGTCATGACAGTGGTGTATACTATACTGTAAAAATGGGAAAAAACCTGTGCTAGATTCAAAATTTCACAATATATTTCCCAGTCTAGAGGACATTTAAGCAATAATACGAGAGGCCATAGTCAATACGAATAGAACTAACGACCAGAGAACGCCTAGAATTACACCCAACAAGCAGTGTTTGTGAATGTAGCATCACGTTTTGTTGAAAAATATATGGTTTGGGAAGGAATCTTGTTTTTTAATGCTGGTAACACATTGTATAAAAGCAATAATACACTCAAGTCTATTTGTTATTACATTTTTATCATGGCTGTGACGTGGTCACAAAGCAGAGTGGCATAACCACTACAGGCATGATAAAAATGTCATAACATATGGACTTGAGTGTACAATTGCTTTTATACAATGAGTTACCAGCGTACTGGCTAGCTCGGTAACTTACGTTACTCGCATGATCTGTGCAGTAATGTTATTCCTATCTCAGAGAGGTTTGCATTGCTAGTTATAGCCTAATGTTAGCTAGATAGCTAACATTGAACCTCGCTAGTTGGTTAGCTTTCGCTACCTGTAGATTCATGCAGGGTAGTAACATCATGAGTTGGGATTATGGTTCATTGTTTAGCTAGCTAGCTACATGTCTAAACAAAATACGATTATATGCAAGTATCCATTTGACTGTACCATTTTTTATTTATTTTATTTCACCTTTATTTAACCAGGTAGGCTAGTTGAGAACAAGTTCTCATTTACAACTGCGACCTGGCCAAGATAAAGCATAGCAGTGTGAACAGACAACAACACAGAGTTACACATGGAGTAAACAATAAACAAGTCAATAACACAGTAGAAAAAAATAAAAATAAAGAGTCTATGTACATTGTGTGCAAAAGGCATGAGGAGGTAGGCGAATAATTACAATTTAGCAGATTAACACTGGAGTGATAAATGATCAGATGGTCATGTACAGGTAGAGATACTGGTGTGCAAAAGAGTAGAAAAGTAAATAAATAAATAAAAACAGTATGGGGATGAGGTAGGTAAATTGGGTGGGCTATTTACCGATGGACTACGTACAGCTGCAGCGATCGGTTAGCTGCTCAGATAGCAGATTTTTAAAGTTGGTGAGGGAGATAAAAGTCTCCAACTTCAGCGATGTTTGCAATTCGTTCCAGTCACAGGCAGCAGAGAACTGGAAGGAAAGGCCGCCAAATGAGGTGTTGGCTTTAGGGATGATCAGTGAGATACACGTGCTGGAGCACTTGCTACGGGTGGGTGTTGCCATCGTGACCAGTGAACTGAGATAAGGCGGAGCATTACCTAGCATGGACTTGTAGATGACCTGGAGCCAGTGGGTCTGGTGATGAATATGTAGCGAGGGCCAGCCGACTAGAGCATACAGGTCGCAATGGTGGGTGGTATAAGGTGCTTTAGTAACAAAACGGATTTACACATTCTAACAAGCTAGAAATAAACCATAAATATTGTTTAGAAAGTTGTTTGGTTTGCAATATTGACATATACTATATATATATATGTAGATATCCTAAATTCATTTTTAAACAGATGGGTTTATTGATGTTAAACCAGTTATGCTATTTTGGACCCCCAGGCTGCTGACGTCAATGCAGCCTGTCGTTTTTTGTATTTATACTTTTTCAAAACGACAACGATAACTTTGATGTCGGATGACAATAGAATGTTCATGAAGTCACTGCAACGACGGTCTACAGACATGTTGATAGACGTGGTATAAACCAGCCTTTAGTCTTGAAATCTTTTGTTGTACACTACTGTACTCACTGTTTACCACATGGCCTCACATGTGAATCCTTGAAGAGATTGGTGGGGCTAAGGCTTAAGAGAGGGTGAAAGATGCTGAATGGGTGTAGACAAAGAAGAGCTCTCCAGTAGGTGTCCCAAAATATTCAAGATCCACATTTTCTCAAAATTGGTGATAGAAGTTGATCAACTTTCAAAGCAGAACTACTTTCCCATTTGTTCCTCAACTGCAGTGTATGATATACCATTTTTTTCTAGCTCTGAGTTTCAAATTTTACTACATAAGACCGAATCGAGGCAATTGGTCACGAATGATTGCTATGGGGGCTCTTCCCCTCTTGCTAGCTAGCCAACTACACAGCTAACACAATCATTTCAGACTAAAGCAGGAAAGACGGCAAACGAGCTGCATTTCATTTCAATTGATGATGTTTTTCTATTGACATTTCTTTGTATATAACCATAAAAACTTATGCTGATTTATGATTTCGACTTGCAGAGAAAAGCTGCCTGTCTGTCTCGTCCCAACTCCCGACACATACATTACTATGGGACACAGTGAAGAATGAATTTCAATATTGCAACAATGTTCCAAATGTCAGAGATAATGTCTGGATGATTTGTACAGTGGAGATAAAGTTTATAAATTGCATGGCTGGGCAGATGAGACAGTGGATCTGTAAAAGTATTATTAGTAGTAGTACGTTGCTAGGTAATGATGTAAATTATCACACTTTTTCTGAATGTACAGTACTGGCCATGTGTATGTTGTCTAGTATATAATGGCTAGGATAGACTAACAATGTGAATTCAAACCACCCGTTTATAAGCTATTACTCCTATCAAGGCTGTATGAAAATAATACATGAGTTTCATGCAGCCTTTGGTAACTTGTCTTTATTTCCCCTCCTGGAAGCGTGCAATCACTTATTGACATACACCTTGTAAAGGTTGTAGCCAGGCTAGTCAGGCTGTTCAATATCTCCATGTGGCCAGGGCCTCTGATCACACAGCTAGACTGTCCAGAATGCAGAGGAGAATAGAACTGTAATCCCTTGTTTGCAGTGGAATCAATGTCGTATTGATCACTGAGTAATTATATAATCATATTAGTATTTATGCCAGATGAAATTCATTTCCATACATACATTTTCTCTCTAGTAACTCTTGTTCACCTTGAGTAGTGTGCATGGTCGTATGAGCGGGTATTTTAGAGATAAACAGTCTTTAATAATATAATTACATTTCAAACAGAATAGCATTTCATTGGGAAAGGGTCCACATTCATCTTGTGTCTTTCACTGTGTTCTCATTGCATTAGATATAGTATGTTAATTCTGAAAAGAGCGGATAAATTATTTGAAGTCCAGCAATGAACTTCATTAGTCACAGGCATGCACACATGAACACAGACACACCCACGTGCCCATACAGTAATAATGTGCATGTGTGAACACACATGTGAGCATGCAAACACACACACACACCCACCCACCCACCCACCCACCCACACACACACACACACACACACACACACACACACACACACACACACACACACACACACACACACACACACACACACACACACACACACACACACACACACACACAGCCCTTGGACATGTCTCATTAAATTCAGGTGAGCAGATTCATTAAAACGTTATTAAATCCCTCAGGACTGTAATCTGCACCACTGGTGTGCCTGTCACACACACGCGCACAAACACACGCACAGACACACACAAACATACACACACACACAAGAAAACTGCATTGGATGGAATGATGTTGGAAGAACTTGCAGGTAAGCAGAAACATTGGTGTGACCTGTATACACAAGCACACCAACGGGGCAGTCAGCTCCAACTCTGGAATACACTACCGGTAATACAGTAGGAAACATCTCCACATCTGTCATACTATAGTCTGTTTAATATCAATACAGTGCAATCTACCTCTACCAATGTCTATTCTCTCCAATGCTTTACATTCAAACAAGAATTGTGAATGGTTAGTTTTTCTCTCAATTTGCAAAACCTTGGTTCTTCCAGACTCCCCCTTCTGTGTCTCAGAGTTGACCTTGTGTGTCCCTATCCCCTTCCTCCCCCAATCTCATACCCCCACCTTACTCTCCCTTCCCAGCTCCTATCCTCCTGCACAACCACAGACCTGACCTTCAGTGGGCCTGTAATTGGTGTACCAGGGGTACGCTTTGTTAGCTTTGTGTAATTTCTGCAATAACATTACTGATTGCCTGACACTGTCCTACACTGTGAGCTGCTCCGCCATGCTACACTGAGGATAAATCAGAGAGGAACTTAGCTGGAGCTGAGAGGAGAGGTCACACACCATGGGGCTATCTAACGACTCAATGGAATTTTGCCACATTCAATTCACTGAAAATGTAGTTTGGTTTCGATAATAGAGAAGTAGATCGGGCTTTTCTGTTCTACTCAATGTAGTGTTGGGCTCTTTTCTGTTTTTATCTCGTCGTTCTTGAACATCACATAGAGATTAGAGCAGGTGTTTCTAAAGGTGACACACCTCTGCAATACAATGAATGCAACATTCTCCATGGTAAGTGTCTTAGGTTCTCACGTTGTGTTTATTTGAAACTGTTCTGAGAAAGAGTGTACGACCTCCCACTCAATGCTGGGGACTCTAAAGGTGTCAACATTAACAAAGCTGATATGTAGGAGTCACGTTTCACTCATTCTTCTTATTGAACATTTTCCCACCTATTTAAAAACAATAGGACAGAAACCGAAACGTGAGGCGTGGTTTTGTACAAGATTTCAGGGGGAAATCATGAAAGACATAGTGAGATGTAGAGATAGTGAGCAAATGTTTTTTCATTTTTCACCACGTTTGCTTTTTGACATTTACTGATAATGGAAAATATTGTTAGGTCAAATAGAAAATGGTATAATCTAGAGTAAGTAAAATAATCCTAATTTTATGATTTAACAGGTGAAAGAGAATATAAAAATCAAAACCTAATTTTCAGAGCATGTTTTCAGTCCACCTACCCAACACAGTGAACAGGCTCTGAACAGGACATGAGAAAGAGAGAAGGTGAGAAAAAAAGAAAGAACAAGAAAGAGAGAGAAAAAAAGGAAACCATCTCGGGTGCGTGCTGCGAGGCCCTCTCCTGACCTTCACCTGGGTGCCGAGGCAAATTGCATTAGAGAATGACATGTCATTCATCTGGGCTGTACTTGGAGGATCATTTAGCTAATTTAATGATTCATAAGTTTAACTCCTCTTAATAATTTCATTTGGCCGCTGCGTGATTGAAATTGTGGCGAGTGAGCTGCGTGCTGCGTGAGCTTGGCTGTCTGTCTGTATGTTGGAGGGAGAGCGAGAGAGAGAGAGAGGAGAAGAAACTCCCGGAGGATGGTAGATCAGTCTATTACCAGCCTGACCTTTTCCCTCCTCTGGATCCACCATTAGAGGGGAAATGTGAAAGTAAAGCATTGATTAACACAGTTATCCAGCCTGGTAGGAGAAAGACAAAGGAAAAATATGTTCATACATTAGGAAAATGCCCTGCATTATTAATGTAAGGATTTGTGTTAAGTGGAGAGCCATGGCGTTCCTGTTTTATATGGGATGTATAGTGAGAACTCACACTGGCAATAGAGAGGGGATTGAAATAGAAGAGGACTACTGTGATATGTACTTTAAACCATGGAGGGAAAAGGCTGTTCATACCATTTGATGATTACAAAAATGTCCTGAACTGTTTCAGGGTTTGGAAAGTGATGATAGTGGCCTTGATACCAGTGGGCTTTGACCTTCTATGAACTCTGTGTTATTGCAAATGACAGCAGAAATACTGTACATGCAAACTCTCAGCAGTTTCCAAAGCCTTACAACAAAAAATAAATGAGTGAAGCTGCATACATGCAACTATTGCATAAATATAATGAATGAAACTGCATGGTCAGGAACTTGTATGAACATTGTGAGACTTTTTGAGGTTTCACGTTTGAATTTCACACCGTTTCTTATAATGGTGAATGTATTGTGACATGAGCTTGGAACAATCTGTACCGCAGAGTTGTGTAAGATCACCTAACTAGGCCACAGTGCTGGTAAAGAACAATTTAATAATATGGGTAATGGTGTCATCCACTGAAACTCATCACAAACGGTCGGTTTGAGGGCAGGTTGGCATTTGTTGGGATGACTCATGTACTTGAGGTAGCTCTGCATAGTCTACTAGCTGGCACAGCCACAAAGTCATAAAATCTGTCATAAACCTAACTTTAACTCTGACCGCACTGCTAACCTTATGCCTAACCCTAAACTTATATGAACACCCCAGCAAAAATGATTGTTTTAATTAATTTTAACAATATATAGCGAATTATGACTTTGCTGCTGGCCCATCTAGTGGATATCGCTCAGCTCTGCCTCCAGGACAAGACTTATGCCAATAGACATCAACCTGCTGCTTGTGCAGCCACTGAGGACAGACCATGGTTGCAAAGAGAACAGAACAGGCCAGGGCTTGATACAGGTTGATAGTCAGAGTGGGCTGACCACAGCACGTTGACTGATACCTTGTAGGAGGCGAGGAGAACACTGAGCTGAAGGCTGAGATGGTGGTGGTGGTGACACACACTCCTCCGGTCGGTAATACACTCCTCCGGTCGGTAATACATTCCTCTGGTTGCAGTTATGGTTGCAGTTTCGGCTCGGCGCTCGTGTCTGTCTCAGATCTTCTACTCTCGGTTCCCAGGGGTTAGTGACTGTGTGACGGCCTACCATGAGGTCCACACTATCAGAGCCACATCAATACAGATTGCCTGGTCTGTTTTGACCTCCGGAATGAAAAAAAGGGTTCTAGTATAATTGTAACTTGAGGAGGCAGTGATTGCATGTGTAAAAATGGCTCCATTGTATGATGGGTAAAGGAATGATTGTGAACATTTGTTCTTAAGATAACTTTATATTATTTCATAAACTGTTTTAATGTGACACTTGGTGCATTAATAAGTACATGAAGTCAAATCCCATGCCAATAGCTATAACAGAGCCTATAATGGCTTCACGAATGAAAACATGCTAAAAGGCACCTTGCAGGCCCTTGGCCCCAAACATTCAGATCACAATGCATTATATCAGAAGCAGCTGCAGATGAGTATAGGACAGAATCATGTAAAGCACAGAGTCCAATTCAGATTGAATTTAAATGGGATTTTGCCCTTTCTCACCATACATCTCACATCTCCTTACAAGCCCACCGAAGCCTATTAGCTTTGACCTTGTCTGTTTGCCATTGACTGTTCTCCCCATACCTCGTCACCATCTTGGTCTCGATGACCCCAAAGACACAAGATCAAGACAGACCCACCTACATTCACCTCAATCTCTTTACAGAGACCAGGAGCTTGGTGGTTGGTTGTGTTAACACGCGGGGCTGCCAGAACAGTGGAGGACCTCCAGACAACCTTGGTGGGCCCAGCTCCAATCTACCCATCCAGGACGTGATGCTTATCTCCAGTTTATCTGGGAAGAGAAGAGAGGACTCCAATTGTGTGGGCCCTATGTTGTCATGATGGACAAAGAGACTCTATTAAGTTCATGATTTAAGGGTTTGCAAAGATGAGATGCTGAGATGCTATGTGTCAAAACAAACCAAGCCACAGCTGGCACCTGTGTGTGTCCACGTGTACACACACATGCTCACATTCCATCTGTCAAGGCATCAGATATCCCTTTCACCATAAACATCTGCTTTACAGCAATGTATCTCTCTATCCCACTCTCTCTCTCTCTCTCTCTCGTTCTCTCTATTTTTCTTCCTCACTCACTCACAGATATGTTTATGATGCAGAGACAACATCATCTTTATATGATTCTCATAGCATACCGGCTTTTGGTTGCGTGTTGTAAGGTATGTGAAACAAACGAGACCAACAACCACACTTTAGAATTTTCAACTTAAACTTTATGAAGCATTTAGCTCTGGATTACTGAACATCCCAGTCCAAATCACTTTGAAATCCTCCCAAATGTTATTTTTGTTGGGAGATCAAAAAGCACTGTAGCAATTTATTTGCAATAAACTTTCACTGGGTCCCACAGAAATGCAGCTCCGCCGACCTCCGACCTCCGACTCTTCATCTTCAAAACAACCTGGCGTGTCTATGCTCATGCCCACAGAGGGAGGGATGCACCAGAGGGGAAATGGCTGAGAACTCTGTAGTGGTTTTGGTGGGAGACCCTTGTGTAGACTGTGTATGCACTTAAAATGCATCTGTGAAACTCCAACCTATGTAAACGGCTTAAGAAAATAGACACGTCTTCTATTACAAATAAACGTTGGTATGGAATACAGACGTGGGGCCGCAGACTTGGCTTTAGTTACCACCTGGGGAGAAAAATGAAGTACAATTTTTATAAATGGAGTTTTCTTGGAAGTCCGGGGAACTCAGGGGATTCTCACTTTGAGGGTCTTGGACATCAAGGGTGTGTCTGGCCTGTTTATTAAGGCAGGTTCCCAACAACCACAAACCCTTAGCCAAACACCCTTTACTCAACAGACCAAGCCCCTTAACTCAACAGGGTGCACCTGGAGGACATAGAACCCTGTGTTTAGCTCAGATGAATCTGTAGACCTTTTTCAATACCTCCTCCATGGCCCATGTCGTTTCTCTCCCCCTCAGAGTATGCCTAAGCAGGAGCTGGAGAGCATGGCAGAGTTAAGCTCAACAGTGAAAAGCTACAGTGTTAGAGAGCACAAAGATGATAGACACACACAGACACAGGCAACACTACACACACGTATACAGACACTCCTTGTTGATTAGTGCTAACTGCTGTTTAGCTGGGATGATTTTTGCTTCTGTTGAAGTGAGTAGTGTTGAAGTAGAAACCTTTGCTGATTTGATGGCTGTTTATGGGTGTATATATCCAGGTCTGTGGTTGGCTGCAGCTTTGGCCAGTGTTTAGCTACTCTTCTGTTTTAATTGCTTCATCTCTTCCACCTGTACATGGAAGAAGAGATGGAAAGGTGTCTCCCCTTGCTGATGAACACAGCAGGCTTTGAGATGTCTGCCGATCTCTTTAACTGGCCAGTGACAGCTTCCTCCTGTCACAACTCTGACTTCCTGTACAAACAGAGCCTCATTAAAATCACCACCCTGGTCTGTGGGCGGGCCTCCTGGTCCTCCCCTCCAATTAAGCGCAGTCAGGACTGTTGCCGTGACGACTCCCCACTTTGAGTTAAAAAGCAGGCACTCCGGGGGCTAACGCCGTGTGTCAAAACATAATTATGATTTCACCCAATACCTCTGTCCAAAACTAGAGGGAGGGAGAGAGAGAGAGAGAGAGAGAGAGAGAGAGAAAGAGATAGAGCAGAGAGAGTGCAGAGATAGGGCAAACTGGACTGGTGGGTGGAAGCAGTGGAGGGGATAATGAACTCGGAGGGATAATGAGAATATTAGACCAAAATGTGCATGTCGTTCCTCCTCCCCCTTCTCCCCGGGTTTGTCCTCCAAATTAACTGCATTATTTATTCTGTGTACATCTGGCCAGGGCAAGGGTGTGTTTTCCACGTGTCTGTTGACACTTCGCCTCTCCACTCTCCGCAGCTTAGTCTAGCAGCAGGGGTTAGGGTCAAAGGTTAAGAAGTCACAGCCTGCCGCTGTAAAGGATTCCAGGAGATGACAGAGTGTACACGTACCTATTCACCCTTGCACTCACAAATACAAATGCAGACAAACACACACAGGCACACATGTGAACTAGCGCATGCAGGTACTATATGCAGGTACTATACTCTGGTGTCATATGTGAATTCTAGGTCCTGTCACCCCCCAGATTGAGCGAGGGAGGAGAGGGAAGAGAGGGAGGGTGTAAAGGGTCACAGATTACCCTGGTATTAAATCCCCCCCTCCTGTCTGCATCACATAGTGGCCCAGTATGGTCTCACAGAGGTCCAGTGACCTACCCACCGCTCACTGTGAGATTACCACTGCAGCTGGCACTCAGTCTGGCTTGGTGGATGTCAAGGATGGCGGTCTATGATGGCTGTATGTGTACCTTCTTTAGGATAGTTGAAATGGTGAAATGTACCATTAGCTCTCATTCTCAACAATGATTAACATCAGACTGGTACTCAAATATGTGTCAGTTGAGTTTCTCTGTCAGTCTGGAGGTTTGGTATCCTCATGAAACAAGGACACAGTCCCTTCCCCCCTTTCCTCCCTCCCCTTCCCTCAGTTTTGCCCTTTCCTTCCCCTACTCTCCTCTCCCTGGTTGGGGTGGTGATGGTGGATGTGCTGGTGGTTTTCGACAGAAACAGACAGGTGTTCAGGTGTGTGATGTTTGACATGTTCACACAGTGTGTGTTCATCACGGGGAGGAGACATGTTTGACAGGTCTGACTCCCACCTGACTCTCGCCTGACTCCCAGGCCATGATTACATTATCTCTGTGTGTGGATCTGAAGGTCAGGGGAGAGAGCAGGCAAACATACAGGCAAACAATGATGCAAGGCTGGGGGTGTGGCAAGAACACTGGGAAAAACCTGAACACAAAACATGTCAGTAAAAATCCTATTTTCTGTTTATTTGCAAAAACATATTTTGGAGTTTGAGTTTCAGATGAGAATCTCATCACCCAGTTTAAAGAATGAGTGGTTGTTTTATTGACAAGGAAATGCAAAACAGTGTAAATTAAATGAAAAAAGAAACTGAATGCGTACACTCACACATGCTCACACACACTCACACACACTCACACACACTCACACACACTCAAACACACTCACACACACTCACACACACTCAAACACACTCACACACACTCTCACACACTCACACACACTCAAACACACTCACACACACTCACACATGCTCACACACACTCACACACACTCACACATGCTCACACACACTCACACACACTCACACACACTCACACACACTCACACACACTCACACACACTCAAACACACTCACACACACTCACACATGCTCACACACACTCACACACACTCACACATGCTCACACACACTCACACACACTCACACACACTCACACACACTCACACACACTCAAACACGCTCACACATGCTCACACACACTCACACACACTCACACACACTCAAACACACTCACACATGCTCACACACACTCACACACACTCACACATGCTCACACACACTCAAACACACTCAAACACACTCACACACATTCACACACACTCAAACACACTCACACACACTCACACATGCTCATACACGTTTACCATGAGGTTTTTACCACTCACTCAAGTCACTGTAAGGTAAAGATTTGACCTTCAAAGACAACATGACAAATATTTCATTTTGGGCACCAATTACTTTAGGGACACAACACACTACTCTTGTGGAGGTATTGAGGAATGACCCTAACACCTTTACCCATTGACCCAGCACACCTCTAAATAAATTGAATTGAATAAAGGTTTGAATTTAATGTACAAAATGGCCATTTAATGTTGAAATGGGGAGGAGGACAAAATCAAGGTGATCAAGGTGTTATCACTATCACTGTATTGTTAGGCCCTCCATACCCCCCCCCCCTCCCTCCACACACACCTCTCACTTTCTCCCTCCCTCTCTCTCCTACTCTTCACCTGAAAGGCCGGGGCACTCCTCTGCCACTGCAGTGACATTAAATGTGACAAGGTTATCTCTTCATACACTCACACCTAGCATATGATTTATGAGTGGGACTGTGTGGTGTGTGTGTGTGTGTGTGTGTGTGTGTGTGTGTGTGTGTGTGTGTGTGTGTGTGTGTGTGTGTGTGTGTGAGGCCTCATCCACCTTTAACAAAGCGTTCTCTCTGAATATGATTGCTGTACCTCTCTCTCTCTCTCTCTGTCTCTGTCCTGCAGCCACTCCCCTGCTCTGTGGTGATACAGTAACTCTACGGGGCATAAGGACACGACAGGAGCAAAGCATTATCCATAATTAATACCAGACTGAATAACGAGTGATTATATTTGATCTTTTTACTTTTCAAACACGTTTGGCTTTTTAGCCACTTTAAAGGCAATTATGTAGTGCCTCAAACATGTACATTTCAAGTCTTTATGAGTTCATTAGTACTGAACTGATAGGAACACAGCAGTATTGAGAGGTGAGAGAGCAAGATGGAGAGACAAAGAGAGAGAGAGAGCGAGAGAAGAGAGTGATAAAGGGAGAGCGAGAGAGGAGAGGAGAGAGAGATAAAGGGAGAGATAAAGGGGGTGAGATAAAGGCTGATAGATAGATACAGAAAGAGTTAGGAATAGAGATAAAGAGAAAGAGGTAGGGAGAGAGAGGAGAGCAAATTCAACCAAGCTTCTCCAAGGTTACTGACTGTGGCAGAGACAGTGGCATTCCGTGTTGCTGCCATCTCTTCACTCCCCCACACTGCAGACCTCCCCGTGCCAATGTGAAGAGCCTTCAGAAGAACAAACCTCCACTCTACTGGCCAGTAACACAGTGAACTCTGCCTGTAAACAGGAGAACAGTCTAATATGGTTACAAAGAGATAAAGTGAGAGACTGAAACAAGGTTATTCCCTATATTTTTGTGCTGTTTCACCTCTACTTTACTGGGCAGTAGGGAAATGAGGTCTGCCTAGTAACAGCAGCACTTTACACTTTATGTCTTTTGTGTTCGGTTTGTCTAGAGACCTATGATAAATTGTAGCATCACAGGAAGACAAGACAGAGAGAAACAATGTTTTTCTACAATCTTCTGGCACTGCTAAAATGCACCCCCTTCAGCACCAACAACAGGGGGTATGTTCCATGTTGGCCAGAAAATCTCTATCTGAACAGCAACAAACAATCAGAGCTAAAAACCGGACACATTAAGTTAATGGAGATGTCAGTGGTTTGAGCAGAGCCATACTGTGTACTTCCCTCAGGACTGCTGTTGGACTGAGAGGAGACTGAGAGGGGGACACATGGATAAATGGGCCCA
>NC_034181.2:69741567-69756567 GCF_002021735.2 Oncorhynchus kisutch | reverse complement strand
CTGATACACCACAGCTTTCAGCCAATCAGCATTCAGGGCTTGATCCACCCAGTTTATAATATGTTTTATATCATGGCATTGCTGAATACTTGTTTATTGTTTCTGACTGCCTTGAAGGTCATTTTAGAGCATATATTATTTCCCTATATTTGCATGGTAGAATTCAACGGCTACATCTTCTATGTTTGAGCTGCTTTTAAAAGCAAAAGTCCAATTGAAAGCATTATTCAATTTTCCTAATGGCAAGCTGGGACTGATGGTGTAGTTAGCTAAACTAGCAAGTCTGTCTGGTTACCACGGTAACTACTGTAGCATTCTAGTTAACCTGCTAGCTACTTCAGTGGATGTTGAACACATTTCTAGCGGCAAACGTGATTATAGCCATGGTATAAAAGGGAAAATCAACTCAGGGCTCTATGCTTTCTCTGGAAAATATTGCAACTCCGTGGAAGGTAAGTTCCACTCCACTAACATGTTGTGGAGCACATCTTCCCCGTCATTCATTATTTTCCATAGAATGCCAAGCCTTGAGTTGATTATATCACCACGTAAATATTAAGTCATAAGTAAATTCATTTTATTAAAATTATGTGTGTAATTTTACTTTGGAAACTGACATTTGAGCCTAAGTTTATATCATGGATCATAATGTGTTATGTAATACTTAGACAAATGACACTGAATTATAGCAAATGTTTGTGACATATTTTCACTAATACCACAATAAACATTATTGGACTACTAGAAAGCTTGTTGTATTACAACATAATACCCCCTTATTATTGGATAGAAAATACTGGGTTTTCTAAGAAAGTTTGATACTCAGAAATGTGAAAATGTCATTAGGAATTTAATCAAGATGCCAAAACAGAACCACAAAAGCTAAGAAACGTGAGAAACTAAACTTCTGTGGCTCCATCATATCTACAGAAAGAAACAAAAAGATCCACTCTGGAGCTCTACAGAATGTGTGATTGTGGGTCCCACATCTGCATGCCTACACTGCACAGCTGTATCCATGACCAATCTATGAGTGGCAGGGCATAACTGAGGTACAAGCAGAAGCTTACCCCAACTTCACAGATATTCTTTGAAAGGGAGTGGTGTTAGGGATGGGGGAGGTTGTGTGTCTGTAGGGTCCTAGGAGATGTTCTGAGCAGTGGAGGGGCCCTCTACTGCTTGAGTACGGGGAAAACAGCTGTGTGAGTAAGGGAAAGGGGAGGGTGGTTAACATGGTATGCCCGACACGCATACATACCCACACACACATAAACACATTAGAGGATCTGTCAGCACCTGGACATGGACCCCTGTTGAAGCTCACAGGCAGCTGAGCAGTCCACTGTGCAGCATCTGTGTACCCCCCCCCCCTCCCAAAAAAAACTCCTCAGGCACCATTGAAAAGAGGCAGGGGGCAGTTGAGCAGGATGCGATTAGTTGGGGGGCCTGTTAGAGGGGGTCAGGATACAGCTGAACATAGAGGGGTAGATGGAGAAGGAGAGCACTCACAGATGGTCCAGACAGAACGATAGCACCAGGAGAGGGGACTCAACCGTCACCCTGTCCACAGAAAGCCTGCCGAAGGTGGGCAGTGCCTGGACATAATGCAGGTCCCTGGCTATTAAGAAAGGCAGAGATAGGATTGGTTTACAACTAAAGCGGCATTGTAAAGAAAGAGCTTCTCAATGTGGTTCCGATAAATGTGTTTTGAACGCAAATTCAGAGAATTCCTTTGCATACCTTTATACTGTAGTTGTCAATGACAAACACGATGCTTGTACCTCTCAATACCATTATCACTGAGAAATATACAGAGCTGTACCATGCATGCCATTTAGCCACTCCAGAGCCTGTTAAAGCCTGTCCTCCTCAGGTTTCTGTTTCCTCTCTGTGTGTCTCAAGCCTGCAGCCTGTAGCTGTGGTGCGGTACGCTACATACCCCTGTGTAATTTCATTAACCTTTAGACAGCTAAGTGTGCATGTTCAGATCCTCCCAGTGGACCCTGAACACCGAGTCCTCCCACACATCTGCTGAGGGTTACAGCCCTGTGCTGTGTAAACGTTTACCTGCCGTGTATGTGTGTGTGTGTGTATGGGGGGAGGGGGGTCTGTGTGTGTGTGTGTGTGTGTGTGTATGGGGGTGGGGGGATCTGTGTGTGTGTGTGTGTGTGTGTGTGTGTAAAAGAGAGAGAAAGAGACAGAGATAGAGAGAGAAAGAGACAGAGAGAGAGAGAGATTTCACCTGCTGGGACAGCTCTGTCCTTGCTCCGGCAGTACACAAACACATATAGCCACAGGATAAAGATTGGGGGCGCGGGAGGGGGGTGTAGAGGAGGTTTGAAGCAGGGAGACGTCTATCATCTTGAGATGCCCATTGCCTCACGCCTGAGTGCATCACTTCACTTGACATTATTACTCAACAAACCAACTTCTCCAGACAGCAGATCTGTCACTAGCCTGGGGAACCCTCCCTATCAGTATATCTCACAGGGAGGTATGCGTGTGTGCGCACATGTGCGTGTGTGAGGTGTGGGGAGACTAGGAACACAGTGAAACACCGTATCCCCCTGGTATGGGCCCAGGCTGCCCCTAGGCACTGATCCAGGTTAACTTCACATTCTATCATATAACAGTGAGGTCAGGCAGTGAGATAGAAAAATCTGATCCTGAACCAGCGGATAGCGATAGCCTCTCCCTGGAGCCTCTCTCCTCCCTTCCGAGAGATAACGCTGACAGGCTGGGAGTTGGAGCGCTCCGAGTTTGACGGGTCTGGTTGGAGGTATGGACATTTTAATGCTGCTGACTACATTTAAGATCTCCCCACTGCCCCCCATAGATCCCAGGGTAGTTGTTTTTTTAGGTTATAGCTCACCCCATAGACATACCCTCCTCACCCACTATGGTTAACCCATAATAACAAGTAGAAAGGGTCAGACATGGGAACTTATGCCTCTTCACAGAGAGCCTATTGATTACAGCTAGCAGGCAAATCCCCAATCAAGTGCTGGTATGCAAAATATTCCTCTTAGAAGTACATGTCTCAGAAAATCTATATCTTAAAATCCCCAAAAGTTAAGTGTGTCCTATTTTAAGCCAATTAGCATTCGAGTCTCAAGTTGTTCATTTGGAGAGGCATGCTTCTCAATTGGCTGTGTATGTACAGTGTATGTGTGCAAGCACGTAAGGGCAGGATTGTCATGCATGTAGGTCAGTGTGTGCGGTTGGAAACTAATCAGAACAATAAATCAGCTAATGCCTAAGGAAACAGTCATATAGAAAGGGAAATCACCCCTGAGCAGGTTATTCTCTGCATTGAAGTCCAACTCCACAGACAAACTCACACCTCGCTCATTTGGTGGTGGCTCATTTTCCCTGCCATCAGCGCCTTCAGTGAGACATTTGATAATGACACACACTTCTTAATCATCAGGTCGTCATGCGGATTCCAGTAAGAACAAAAATTGCTCTTTATTTATAGTCTCTACAAAACCCTGAATTTCCATAATGTTTACCACAGAAGTCTCCCTTCTCTCTCTTATCATTTTTGTAGGTCACTTGCTCACACCCTCCCACACCCTCTCAACCCCATACTCTGCTCTTGTCCCCTCTCTAATCTAGGTTTCAGTCTTACCCCCGAAAAGGGAAAGAAAGAACTGTGGGAGGTTAAAAGTTATACAAAGTTACAAGTAACTTACAGCAGGAAACTGATATCAGGTCATCTCTAACAGAATGTTTCTTTGAGAGCTGTATCTCTTATGAGCTCTGCACATGAGGTATTCAGCCTTCCTGCAGAGATCTGGAGGTTCTAACACAAGGGTTGAGACGTGGTTCAATATTTTACTTCACAAATGTAGATACTGTTTCCTTTTTTCAGACATACAGCTGTGGAATTCCTATAAGCCAACCCCATATGTGCCTGGAAAGCTGACATAAGCACAAAAATATAATTGCAAAACAAAACAAATGAGCATTTCCAGCTCAGTGCACTGCAGTCCATTGGGTAAATCCTACTCGGTTGGCTTACATGTTATGTTCCACTATCGTTTTTTTAGACATGTGGAGTGGTGGAGCTGAAATTTGGATGTAAAAAAAAGGCCATTGAAAATTGCCTGTGGCGTGGTCTTTGAGCACCTCCAAAGTACATACAGTCCTATAAATAGTGACATTCATGTATTCTTAAACTTTTCTGGGTCTCTGGACCCTTGCACAGTGTCCAGTCTGTGAGTTATCATAGTAAACATAGTATAAAGTCTATTGATATAAAGGTTGCATCGCTGAATAGTGATGCAAAGACTGAGTCACACTATGTGAAGGATGTCAGAGAGATTTGCTTCTCCCTAACCACTGACTCACCCTAACCTCTAACCCTTCTGGCCAGAGCACGTGACCTCCCCTTACTGGGTACAGCATGCACCTCCGATCTCAATACATCTAAGGGACAGACTCTCTAGTGAAATAAAATGACAGACACTTGAGCACTGCCTTGTCTCCTTGAGCACTGCCTTGTCTCCTTGAGCACTGCCTTGTTAGATTACTGTTAGATATTACTGCACTGTCGGAACTAGAAGCACACTCATTTCGCTAAACTCGCAATAACATCTGCTAACCATGTGTATGTGACCAATACAATTGGATTTGATTTGATTTCTTTGCAGCTCATTATTTTAAATGCTATGTAGGTATTCTACATTTGCCCTCTTGAATACATATTCGTTTTGACATGCAGAGCAGGGACGATATCGGATAGATTATTTATGCATCAAAAAGAGTGAGAGAGAAAAAACGTTAAGATTCTAATGGAAATCCTCATCACTCCAAGTGGATTTCGTAGCTTTCCCAATGCCTCTAACAGCATCCAAGAAAATGGAATACACATTTAATTTGCTGCCGGCACAGGAGTGATCCATGTGTAATTAGATCAATATTCACATTTGACTATTTAGCTTTTAATATGAAAAGATTAGAGGTGCCCCCAGAAGGATTAGGCGTTCATTTAAGGACTGGCGGTGTGTGGCCACTACCCCTGAAAGGATTAAAGAAAGTAATTAAGCACAATTTGCATCTTGAGCTAATTGGGTGTACACACTTAGAGAGAGAAGGAGGGATCAGGAGGTTCAAGGGGTTTTCTCTCCAATCAGATGTATCCCACTCTCCCAGCACTCTGACAGAACACATTGGAACCCATTTGCATATTGTGGTTGTAATTTGCGAGAGAGATGCTTTCTATTAGCATGGCAAATGGCATCCAGTGGAGAGAGAGAGGATTGGACAGAGAAGGAGAAGTTAATAAGAGTAAAACAACAGAGGAGAGAAACAGAGAAGAAGAGAAGGTGTAAAGCAGAGGAATAAAGAGAAATGAAGCACATGAAAGGAAAGAGGAGATCGGGATATGGAACGTCAGAGAAGAGAAAATGGGACAAGGAACTGGGCCGGTGCTGAACCCTGTCTGGTCTTCTGTAAACAGACACTGCTGTGGACCAGGTGTGTGACCATATGTATAACACTGCTGCGGTGCACCCTGATACGGAAAGAGGAGGCCGCTCCAACCAGCCAAGCAACAGTAAACAATAGAGTAAGACATCAGAACAATAAGGTGGTGCCAAAAACAGGTAGCAATTACTGATACACATATTATAGGCCTTATGGACTCCCTCTATTCAGTACCGTAATGTTTCTATCCCATACTGTAATGTTCACGTCAGACACATAGCAGCTGCTACATGGGCTGTTTGGAAAGATGTGTGTCAGTGGAGGCTGGTGGGAGGAGCTATAGGAGGATGGGCTCATGCTAAAGGCTGGAACTGAGTTAATGGAACGGTATCAAACACATCAAACATATGGATACCACATGTTTGAATCCGTTCCATTTATTCAGTTGAGCCAATACAATGAGCCCATCCTCCTATAGCTCCTCCTCCCACCAGCCTCTACTGGTCTCGATGCATCTGTCTGTCTCTCTCTGTCTCTTCAGTCATAGCTACAACCTCTAACCCAGAGAAGCAGCAGGGATAGTGAATGAGCTACTCTAGTAATAACCATTAGACCACTGGTTGTCCATTCTATTACATGCCATTCCAGTGACGCTCATGGTCATAACAGCTTGAGTGAAATTCACCTGCCATGACAGTCTAACGGCAGCACATTATGTCAGGAGGGGGAAGCTTCATGCCCCACGGTCCATGGGACTGCAACGACGGGGTCAATTCCTCAACCTCCCATGGATCTCTATGGATCACGTGAGAGCAGAGTGCTATGGAACACTCGTTACCGCAGATAGACCCAGGAAATGATTATCAGGAGGTCAATTTATGTGAGGGAGAGTCGAGATGACAGAGTGAGGGGTCAAAGCCTCGTCCATATCTCTGGGCATTAAAGATTGACATGCAGTGATCGCCGAAGGCCTCGGCAGTCACACACACACACACACACACACACACACACACACACACACACACACACACACACACACACACACACACACACACGCTTCCACATTTAAATATCTGACAGATGATGAAAGTGCAGCCATTAAAATGTCTGCCGCGCGTTTCAGGAATGAAATGGGGGGAGATAAAAGAATTCCCCGGGGTAATCATTGGGCCTGTGAATTAGCCCAGGGTTTAAGATGGTGGAGATGTGAATGTTTAACATTTTCCGTCATTCGTTTGCACTGAAAACATCCGCTTGGAGAGGAAGCCGGAGTAGTTGGTTTATGTCCTCCATCTTATGCTTAAGCTGCTCAGGTAGGAAAAGAGTGTTTAACTAACCTGTAAACTGGGTTTTAGAGAAGCCTCCGCTGTTTTCTTTTATGTGGCGTAGCATAGTTAGCCATATAAAAACACCCTCGATCAGACACTCCCAAGCCTGTTCAACCTCTGGTAAGTAAATAAAGATATGATACGATACTCTCTGCCACTCACACATAGACACACACCGCCCACATCCCTGTATTCTCCAGCTGAGAGATTAAACTGCCAGTCGTTTGACGCTAGGCTGAAAATGAGTCTGTCACACGAACAAGGCCAAGGCACTCAGGCAGGAGATGTCAACTGAAGGGCCAATGAAGTCACTCATGGAGAAAAAGAGAAGAGAGAGGGAGATGATAGGGAGAGGAAAACACACACGGTGAGAGATAATGAGAAAGATGGAGAGATACAAAGAGAGAGGGAGAGACAGGGACTGGGACTGAGACAGACACAGAGACAGGACAGGCAGAGATTATACACAACAACATTGAAGAGTAAATGCAGTCCTCCCAAGCACCAAAGCTGTGGCTGTACAGTATTGTCTGCTCTAGTCCAAAGTCGCTGGTACAAAGCCAGGTTTGACCTGCCATTCTGGGGACATAAAGCCCTCACTTGAGATTCAGAGAGCTGGGCTGATGCTATCACCCAGGTTCATTATCTCAACGTCAAGGTCAGGCTAACAGACGAGGAAGCTGGCGACTTCACCTGATTTCAGCAGGCTCAAACTCTTCCAAACGTCCCTTTCAGAATACAACCTCAATTAAAGGACATGACCACAGACGTGCTGGGAAATTTCTGTGTTTCTCGTTACAAATGTGTTATTTCTGTGTTACCTCCTAAGGGATGTTCATTAATGGGTAAATGTTTGATATTATCAACCCAACACTCATTTTGTAAAAATATTACTGTCACTACAGTAACCAGTGTTGTTTGAATGAGTGTGAATTCCTTTAGTGGAGTTTGTTATCTATTCTCTCCTACGACTCATGGAACCACCACTTGTGTATAAGCTAGCTAGGCAACGGACAGTGAAACACTTATTTGGAGACTTTTCTTAGGTGATTCCTAACAGGTTTTCTTAGAATACAGCCCCTCCATTCCACCTTAAGCAAGACTGGATGAGTGTGAAGGGATGGGTAGGCCAATAGAAGAGCAGGATATATTAGGATTCACACCACTGTATCAAACCATTTACTGTATACATCAGGGAATGGGGGAAGGTTCTATGACACAATATTGGTGAAATGAATGATGGTATTCTAAGATCTCCACACACACACACACACACACACACACACACACACACACACACACACACACACACACACACACACACACACACACACACACACACACACACACACACACACACACCTCTGTGTTCAATATGCTTTCAGTCACCAAGGCTACCCTTAACGCAGAGCACCACACACCATCCATTACTTTTAAGGGCTCATTCGCTACAATTTCCTCAGCCTGTTTTCACTGTGTACAGTGACAGAGTGTGTGTGTGTGTGTGTTTGACTCCGTGTCTACATGTAGTGCAGAGGGATTAGAAGGGAGAAGGATGACACTTGGGAAAACTATAACGTTTTATCAACAGCGGCAAAAGCAAAGTGTTAAATTTGTGCATTTCAGAGTTTATGAATGATGACAAATACATACTTTAGCTAGAGGATTTTGGCTGTCTGGAATACAATATTGCAAAGGTCCCTTGGTAGAGGTTCCTGTCTTGGTATGATGACACATGGTATGGAGAGAAAGAGGGACACTGTTAGTAATGGGGAAAATATGGCTATGACATCAGGAGGAATTTAATTTTAATAGAGAATACACTTGTCTGGATTTGAAGTTCTCCACTGTGTTGGCGGTTGGAGAGTGAGGGAGTGGCGGTTTGGGGGTGGACACAAGGAAAAGTCTGGTGTGCGTCATACTTGGAAAATGTACACCACAATCCCTTACTATCTATTAGCACCATCTCTTAAACATAGACACACTTCCATCAGATAACACTGACTGCAAGTCTCCATTCAAACCAGGCGTGATATCATACCACCACCAGTATGAATATATGCATTGTGCTCAGTTAAAATAGACCCTTAATGGCCGTTCAGTAAGGATAGATTCGCTTAAATGGAGTTTGTGTTCAAAATGGCTGTCTCGGAGGCAGAAGCAGAGAAAGTGGAATCGACATCTACAGTTTACCACAGGGAATAATGCAGTAGATACTGCCATCAATTTTTTGCTTATGGGGTGTTCATGTGGACAGCCTGCTGGGAGGAATAGATAATTTAGTCATTTAGAAAAACATGATTTTGAGCGAGTTGATTTAAATATGTTGCACTCTACTTAACTTTAAGAGGAAAGAGAGCGTAGAGAGGTTAGTACATGGGCTGACTTGACTGTTGTTTGCAGGAAGAAATGGCCTCATTTTCTACCCACCATAGTTCTATAAAACTACTAGAAGAAATGCGAGACACAACTTCAACATTTAGAAATAGTGATTTAGTTTAATTGACCAAAGTGAGGGGGAAAGTAATGTTATTCCACGCAGCAATTGCCATAGATGCATGATAACCAAAGTGTGGAAAATATAGGTCACTTCTAAGCAACAGCCTCATGCACCGTAGCTTACACTTTATATACTTGTGGGGAAAAGAAGCCTTTAAAAGCCAATAAACATGTTAGTGATGCTTCGTTGAAGGTACTTATGCCACAGAGGGAGGTCTCACTATCTATCAGAATTAAACTCACTAGCGTGGAGGGAAACAGTAACTACTTGGTTCTGCCACAGGGAAGCGCACACACACACACACACATACACACACACACACACACACACACACACACACACACACACACACACACACACACACACACACACACACACACACACACACACACACACACACACACACACACACGCCTATGCATGTATACAAGCGAACAAGCATGCACCTTCACACAGTACACACCTGCTCTGTCTTGGCCCTGGTTTAATTGCTGGTCATAGAAAGTGGCATCTACAGTTGAAGTTGGAAGTTTACATACAACCTTAGCCAAATACATTTAAACTCAGTTTTTCCACAATTCCTGACATTTATTCCTAGTAACAATTCCCTGTTTTAGGTCAGTTAGGATCACCACTTTATTTTAAGAATGTGAAATGTCAGAATAATAGTAGAGATAATTATTTATTTCAGCTTTTATTTCTTTCATCACATTCCCAGTGGGTCAGAAGTTTACATACACTCAATTAGTATTTGGTAGCATTGCCTTTAAATTGTTTAACTTGGGTCAAATGTTTTGGGTAGCCTTCCACAAGCTTCCCACAATAAGTTGGGTGAATTTTGGCCCATTCCTCCTGACAGAGCTGGTGTAACTGAGTCAGGTTTGTAGGCCTCCTTGCTCGCACACGCTTTTTCAGTTCTACCCACAAATGTTCTATAGGATTGAGGTCAGGGCTTTGTGATGGCCACTCCAATACCTTGACTGTGTTGTCCTTAAGCCATTTTGCCAAAACTTTGGAAGTGTGCTTGAGGTCATTGTCCATTTGAAAGACCCATTTGCGACCAAGCTTTAACTTCCTGACTGATGTCTTGAGATGTTGCTTCAATATATCCACACAATTTTCCAACCTCATGATGCCATCTATTTTGTGAAGTGCACCAGTCCCTCCTGCAGCAAAGCACCCCCACAACCTGATGCTGCCACCCCTGTGCTTCACGGTTGGGATGGTGTTCTTCGGCTTGCAAGCCTCCCCTATTTTCCTCCAAACATAACGATGGTCATTATGGTCAAACAGTTATATTCTTCTTTCATCAGACCAGAGGACATTTCTCCAAAACGTCCTCATGTGCAGTTGCAAACTGTAGTCTGGCTCTTTTATGTTGGTTTTGGAGCAGTGGCTTCTTCCTTGCTGAGCGGCCTTTCAGATTATGTCGATATAGGACTGGTTTTACTGTGGATATAGATACTTTTGTACCTGTTTCCTCCAGCATCTTCACAAGGTCCTTTGCTGTTGTTCTGGGATTGATTTGCACTTTTCGCACCAAAGTACGTTCATCTCTTGGAGACAGAACGCGTCTCCTTCCTGAGCAGTATGATGGCTGCGTGGTCCCATGTCATTAATACTTGCATACTATTGTTTGTAGAGATGAACGTGGTACCGTTTGGAAATTGCTCCCAAGGATGAACCAGACATGCGGAGGTCTACAAAAATGTGATTTCTGATTTCTTTTGATTTTCCCATGATGTCAAGCAAAGAGGCACAGAGTTTGATGGTAGGCCTTGAAATAAATCCACTGGTACACCTCCAATTGACTCAAATGATGTGAATTAGCCTATCAGAAGCTTCTAAAGCCATGATATCATTTTCTGGAATTTTCCAAGCTGTTTAAATGCACAGTCAACTTCGTAAACTTCTGACCCACTGGAATTGTGATACAGTGAATTATAAGTCTAATAATCTGTCTGTAAACAATTGTTGGAAAAAGTACTTGTTCTAACCGAAAACTATAGTTTGTTAACAATAAATTTGTGGAGTGGTTGAAAAACAAATTTAAATTAATGACTAAGTGTATGTAAACTTCTGACTTCAACTGTATATATTGGACTTCTACTCTCCTGGCCTGGCCAATAAATCCTCCCCTGTTTTTCCCTGGTACTGTCATACCTGAGACTCTGAGTGTAACACCAGTTGGTGTCACTGAGCTCCTGACCCACATACAGTAGGATACATTAACCAACAACAGACAATCACACGCCAGAGACCCCACCACCGCCACACGTGTGTCTCAGTGTGTGTGCACCACAGTCATTAATCTGTGGTGCTCTGTGAGTCTATTGCAGTATCTTATGAGAGATATAGTTAGTCTGAATGGGTTATACTGAACAGTAGCAATACCTGAATTTACAAGAACTATGCTACCAATGGTGAGCTCACACTCCAAAATGATGAAAGTGGGACAAATCATTGAAATAAAAGTGTTGCCAACCAAGCCATACCTCCTGTAATGCTTCCTCTCAGTCCCTCAGCAGTGTCCCAGAAAATACATTTTCACCAGGAGCCAGGAGCAGACGATCAAGAGGCCTGTCTAAACAACAGTACATACAGGGTTAAAAGTGAAGCTCCTCTCTGGGGTGGGCTTGACTGAGGCTGGGCGGGGGAGGGGTAATATGGGGTGGTCGGGGGCCAGGTGGGGGAGAAGAGGGGTGAGGGGGTTATGAGAGGGGCGCTGTGCGCTACAAGGCCCTCTGTCCCAGGCCAGGCTGAGAGCCTTAGCCCCTCTGCTGATAAGACTGTAATAGTCCTCCTTAGAGGAGCCAGGGCTCGGCTCCCCTTATTAGTCATTTATCACACCTGGCAGCCTCGCTGAACCATAATTACTCTTCCCTTATCCCCCCGCACTGTCATGTCCAGGAGAGAGGGAGGAGGGGAGAGGGAAGGAGGTGGGGCAGAGGAGAGGGAGAGAGAGAGAAAATGAAAGGAGAAACAGTGTTAGGAAGTCAGAACCGAGAGAGGGGAAGAGAAGGTAGAAGAGGAAGAGAAGAAAGAAAAGAAGGAGGAGGAAGAGGACTACGAGGAGGTGAAGGAGGACGAGGAACGGGAGGAAGAGAAAGGGCTAGAGCAGACCGAGAGAAAGAAAGACAAACTGTAAGAAAGGATAGAGGGGATGGCCAGCAAAGGTCCATGTTATTTTACGACCTTCCCTGCCTGACTATCAGCTGGACAGAAATTAAATTAGGATTTTTGGATATTCAGAAATAGAGGAGCGAGAGAGAGAGAAAGAGAGAGAGAGAGAGAGTAGAGAGAGATGTGGAATGAGAGAGGGGGAGAGTGAGAGAGATTCAAAATGAGAGAGGGAGAAAGAGAGAGATAGATGATAAATGATAGAGAGGGCAAAGTCTAAACCACTGGCCTACCTTTAACTAATAACCTAAAAAGGTGTTAGGATTTAAGGAAATGTAAGCTACAAACTGCCCTTTGTGCCTCAAATAGGAAACTAGTGCAGAAGATTCTGGCCATAGCCAACCTGCTGGTTATGTTTGACAAGGTGAGGAAAGTCTTCCTAGACCAGCAGTGACATTTCACCACTAGCCACATACAGTACTATTTATTTAAGACAATAGATGATGAGGGCAGAATAATATAACATCAGATCCATATTGCTTCATAATGGCAATGATTACTCTGTTCCGTACTCTAGTCAAAATGATCACAGTTATTAAACTCTCCACACCCACCCTCTATTCTGGCCTAAACTCATTGCCTGCCTGCTGTTCTGTCAAGTTTCACTCCTGGTTGTTATGATTGTTTGCCGTGCCAACGTTTCTCTAGTGAATTCTGGGATCTTTTCCTGGATTTTTTGTTGTTGCCACGTGCCTGTCTGTTGCTGAGGCGCCCTCCTCGACCTGGTAAGCACATACAGATGTGGAACACATGGTTTTAATCTTAGGTCCAGGTTGTGTTCACTACCAGAACAACACCTAACCCCTATCGGTCACAACCAGGTCTGACAGATGGATGATTGGCATGGTACAAGCACAGGGGTTTCACCTGATAGAAATATCTAAACACACACAGACTGACACACACACACACACACACACACACACACACACACACACACACACACACACACACACACACACACACACACACACACACACACACACACACACACACACACACACACACACACACACACACACACACACACACACACACACACACAGTTCAATGTGGCGTCTTGTAAAGATAATAGCAGTCTCAGACTGACTGTGTTGTGTCTGTGTTTGTATCAAACATCAGTTGTATCCTTTGTTTTGACAGTGCTAGCATATTCCCATATCATTCTTGACCCCATTGGTCTGGAGGGCCAGGCTAGCTACGCTCCTACCCAGGCCCCCCTCTCCTCTCCTGGGCTCAGCCTTTGTGAGAGCCGTGCCTGTCCAGGAGCTGCTGGAGCGGCTGCTTTGTTGTTTCCTCACAGATGGGGCAAACACCAGGGCCCAGACAGCCAGCTCCAGATGTGTAGAGATGGAGGAGGGATGGAAGGGGGAGAGGGAGGAGAGGGGGGAAAGGGAAGAGAAATGGAGGGAAGAGAAATGGAATCGCATGAATTTTGCTGTCATTAACAAACCTGACAGATGTGTGAGCCCCACAGGAAAGGACAGCTGGCTTTAAAACATCCCTCCCTCTCTTTCTCTCTCTCCCTCAATCTCTCTTTCCCTCAACAGGCACGTAAGGTGGGAGAGTGAGGAGAGGAGGCTCTTGGCTTTTTAAAGTCTGTATTGCTGCGCTCCTCCATTTTAACAGGGATTTTATGGAGCAGCTTCCTTAATAGCCACTCACTTATAAAACAAAGCTGTAATGACATGCAAATGAGTCACAGGGAAACGCTGTAAAGAAGATGTGATGTATGGGCCGTCTGTGCACCATACACTGGGCCTAGCACTACCTGAGCTGTACAAACTTTATCTCACACACACACAACACGCATAGTCACATTCACACACAATGTTCATGCCAGATCTGAATCAAAGCTTGGAAACTGAGAGCACCCTAATAACATGCCTTGTCTGGAGGAACTATAGAGTCACCCCACACACACACACCTCCCCTCGAGTCTCTCTATACACACACGCACACACACGCACGCACACACGCGCACGCACACACACACACACACACACACACACACACACACACACACACACACACACACACACACACACACACACACACACACACACACACACACACACACACACACACACACACACACACACACACACACACACACACCTGCCTGTGTGTCTCCTCCAAAAGAAAACATCTCTGTCACACAAACAAAAGATAACTAATTAAAGCCTGCCAGGGACTGTCAATAGTCTGCCCCTCAACAAGATTCACACACTCACACACTCTCTCTCGTCCCCTACTCATTGTTACTCTCCTTCTCTCCTCCAGTATTGCTCTCTCCCTGACTCCATTCCTCCACTCCATATCCCGCAGGAATCAGAAAAACCCCTGAATGCTGCAAGAGGAAATTGAAAACCCAAGCAAACTAAGGCAATAATGAGGACAACAATAACTTGGGCCTGTAAAGCCATGTTTTCTGAGAGTCCTTAAAAGAAACAATGAATGGCCTCTATATCATTAACCATGTAATGGTTGTACTGAGAGAAGCAGGGGTCTTTCATCTGACTTCCCTCTGGTGTCCATGCACACCAGTTTAGCACTCAGTAA
>NC_034181.2:69336567-69371567 GCF_002021735.2 Oncorhynchus kisutch | reverse complement strand
ATGCAGTCTTAATTTGGTGTTTTTCCCATTTTGTGAATTATTGTTTGGTGAGCAGATCCCAGACCTCACAACCATAAAGGGCAATGGGTAGTATTTTTAGCCAGATCCTAATTGATATGTCGAATTTGATTATCCTTTTGATGACATAGAAGGCCCTTCTTGCCTTGGCTCTAAGATCGTTCACAGCTTTGTGGAAGTTACCTGTGGCTCTGATGTTTACGCCGAGATATGTATCATTTTTTTGTGTGGAATTTGTATTTGTGGTCTGGCAACTGGACCTATTATTTTCTTACTGAGATTAACTGTCGGGGCCCAGGTCTGACAGAATATGTGCAGAAGATCTAGGTGCTGCTGTAGGCCCTCCTTGGTAGAAGCAAATAGTAGACATTTGACTTCAGATTCTAGTAGGGATTCTAGTAGGGTGAGGCCAGGTGCTGCAGACTGTTCTAGTGCCCTCGCCAATATAGGTTGAAGAGGGTGGGGCTTAAGCTGCATCCCTGTCTCACCTCACGGCACTGGGGAAAGAAATGTGTGTCTTTTGCCAATTTTAACTACACACTTGTTGTTTGTGTACATGGATTTTATAATGTCATTTTACCCCCAACACCATTTTCCATCAATTTACACCAGACCCTCATGCCAAATTGATTCAAAGGCTTTTTTTAATATCAACAAAGCATGAGAAGACTTTGCCTTTGTTTTGGTGTGTTTGTTTGTCAATTAGGGTGTGAAGAGCGAATATGTGGTCTGTCATATTGTAATTTGGTAAAAAGCCAATTTGGCATTTTCTCAGTACATTGTTTTCACTGAGGAAATGTACGTGTCTGCTGTTAATGATAATGCAGAGGTTTTTCCCAAGGTTGCTGTTGACACATATCCCACGGCAGCTATTGGGGTCAAATTTGTGTCCCCTTTTGTGGATTGGGGTGATCAGTCCTTAGTTACAAATATCGGGGAAGATGCCAGGACTGAGGATGATGTTAAAGAGTTTAAATAGAGCCAATTGGAATTTGTGATCTGTATATTACATAACTTCATGTAGGATACCATCAACACCACAGGCCTTTTTGGGTTGGAGGGTTTTTATTTTGTCCTGTAGTTCATTCAAGATAATTGGAGAATCCACTGGGTTCTGGTAGTCTTTAATAGCTGATTCTAAGATTTGTAATTGGTCATGTATATATTTTTGCTTTGTTCTTTGTTACAGCTCTCTCTCTCTCTATCTCTTTCTCTCACTCTCTTTCTCTCTCTGTCCCTCAGGGTTGGTTGAACTCTCCAGTGCGGCTGTGTACCCAGACATCAGCAGACGTTGTAAATAACTGGGCCTGGCACACTGCACTGGAGGAACAGTGCTGGAGTCACACTCATAAATAATGAATTGATCCAGACTATTCTCACATCCTCCTGGTCCTTCCAGACACACGTACGCCTGCACATAGGTACGTAGTTGAGTGGACGTATACACGGGTGCATGATGCATGCACGTACACATGCACACACGTACATGCACATATGACTGTACAAACACACACAAACACACACTCCTATCCAGAGCGAGACCATGAGGAGTTAATCAGAGGATAAGTTCATCAGAGGAGAGATCAGTGACGTCATCATCCCTCACCCAGGCTGGCAAAGGTTATCTCTATACCTAGAATTATCCTTCAGCCACAGGCACCCCAATGCATTGTTTGTCACTTATTTTGTACATAATGTTGTTGCTACCGTCTCTTATGACCAAAAGGAGCTTATGGCTATCAGAACACCGATTACTCACCTCGAACTGGAAGAAGAATGTTTCTTTAATGAGTCCGACGCGAAGGATATACTGCTTCTCCGAGACCAGGCCCAAATCCCCGTCATTCGCGTGAAGAAAAGATGGAAATACATGGGCCGGAGATTGAATTGGTCGGCGAGTGGGTAACCCGCCTCTACCATCCATTCTATTGGCCAACGTGCAATCACTGGAGAATAAACTGGATGATTTCTGTTCAAGACTCTCCTACCAACATGACATTAAAACTGTAGTATCTTATGTTTCACAGAGTCGTGGCTGAACGACAATATGGATAATACACATTTGGCTGGGTTTTCTGTGCATCGGCAGGACAGAACAGCTACGTCTGGTTAGACGATGGGTGGGGGTGTGTGTCTATTTGTCAATGGCAGCTGGTGTGAGATGTGTAATATTAAGGAAGTCTTGAGGTATTGCTGAGGTAGAGTACCTCATGATAAGCTGTACACCACACTATCTACCAAGAGAGTTTTAATCTATATTTTTCATTGCCGTCTATTTACCACCGCAAACCGATGCTGGCACTAAGACCACACTCAACGAGCTGTTTAAGACCATAAGCAAACAAGAAAATGTTCATCCAGAAGCGGACCTCCTAGCAGCCGGGGACTGCAAACATCTATTTTCCCTAATTTCTACCAGCATGTCACATGTGCAATCAGAGGGGAAAAAAACTGTAGACCACCTTTAATCCACACACAGAGATGCATACAAAGCTCTCCCTCGCCCTCCATTTGGCAAATCTGAACACAATTATATCCTCCTGGTTCCTGCTTACAAGCAAAAACTAAAGCAGAAAGTACTAGTGACTCGCTCAATACGGAAGTGGTCAGTACGTGTATAAGTGCACTCAACTACGTACCTATGAGTACCTACGTACCTATGTGTCTGGAAGGACCAGGAGGATGTGAGAATAGTCTGGATCAATTCATTATTTATGAGTGTGACTCCAGCACTGTTCCTCCAGTGCAGTGTGCCAGGCCCAGTTATTTACAACGTCTGCTAATGTCTGGGTACACAGGAGAGTTCTACCAACACTGAGGGACAGAGAGAGAAAGAGAGAGAGAGAGTAAGAGAGAGAGAGAGAGAGAGAGAGAGAATGCCAAGGGTGTGCAAAGCTGTCATCAAGGCAAAGGGTGGCTACTTTGAAGAATCTCAAATATAAAATATATTTTCATTTGTTTCACACTTTTTTGGTTACTACATGATTCCATATGTGTTATTTCATAGTTTTGATTTTTCCACTATTATTCTACAATGTAGAAAATAGTACAAATAAAGAAAAACCCTTGAATGAGTAGGTGTGTCCAAACTTTTGACTGTTCATTGACTACAGTTAAGCGTTCAACACCATAGTTCCCACAAAGCTTATCACTAAGCTAAGGACCCTGGGACTAAATACCTCCCTCTGCAACTGGATCCTGGACTTCCTGACGGGCCGCCCCCAGGTGGTAAGGGTAGGCAACAACATATCCGCCACGCTGATCCTCAACATGGGGGCCCCTCAGGGTGTGTAATTAGTCCCCTTCTGTACTCCCTGTTCACCCACGACTGAGTGGCCAAGCACGACTCCAACACCATCATTAAGTTTGCTGACCACACAACAGTGGTAGGCCTGATCACCGACAATGATGAGAGCCTATAGGGAGGAGGTCAGAGACCTGGCAGTGTGGTACCAGGGCAACGTGAGCAAGACAAAGGAGCTGATCGTGGACTACAGGAAAAGGAGGGCCGAACACGCCCCCATTCACATCGACGGGCTGTAGTGGAGCAGGTCAGAGACAACAACCTCTCCCTCAACGTGAGCAAGACAAAGGAGCTGATCGTGGACTACAGGAAAAGGAGGGCCGAACACGCCCCCATTCACATCGACGGGCTGTAGTGGAGCAGGTCAGAGACAACAACCTCTCCCTCAACGTGAGCAAGACAAAGGAGCTGAACGTGGACTACAGGAAAAGGAGGACCGAACACGCCCCCATTCACATCGACAGGGCTGTAGTGAAGCGGGTCGAGAGTTTCAACTTCCTTGGTGTCCACAACACCAACAAACTATCATGGTCCAAACACATCAAGACAGTCTTGAAGAAGGTACAACAACACCTTTTCCCCCTCTGGAGATTGAAAAGAGTTGGCATGGGTCTCTAGATCTTCAAAAAGTTCTACAGCTACACAATCGAAAGCATCCTGACCGGTTGCATCACCGCCTGGTATAGCTTCTTAACAGCTTCTTAACAAGCCATAAGACTCCTGAATAATTAATCAAATGGCCACCCGGACTATTTACCCCCCCCCCCCCCCTTTGTTTTACACTGCTGTTACTTGCTGTTTATTATATATGCATAGTCACTTTACTCCTACTTACATGTACAAATGACCTCTACTAACCTGTATCACTGCACATTGACTCCAGTAGCCTTGTTATTGTTATTTAATTTTTTACTTAGTTTATTTAGTAAATATTTTCTTAACTCTATTTCTTGAACTGCATTGTTGGTTAAGGGCTTGTAAGAAATCCTTTCACAATCTACACCTGTTGTATTCGGCGCAAGTGACAAATACAATTTGATTTGGTTGATTTGATTTGATTTGAAAGTGTACAACAACAACAGCTCATCATCATGTGTTTCGGTGTGTTACTCTGACTCCTCAGTTGCTGTGCAGTGATGAAATGTCACTAAGGTCAAGGCATAGGTGTGTGTTGGTGTGAAGGTGAGAGTGTGACCATGTTTGTCTGAGTGTGTGAGTATAACAGATCACACAGATAACCTTGCTCTCCTTCTCTGTGCTGATGTTGCAGACTATGCATTGGGCTCTGCTGTGTTCCAGTTCTCTGCAGTTATCTGCTTGCTGTGTTGGCGTTGCCTGCTGTATTCTTCATACTGTAACAGAGCACACCATCTGGTGTGACACTATACGTCTCCTGTGGTGTTTGTGTGTGCGCACGTGTGTGTGAGTGTGTGCGCACGTGTGAGTGTGCGTGTGAGTCTGAGACGTCTGCTTTAGTCTAGATCTTGTTGATGACATAATCTCCAGTGCACCCCCCCATCTGATGTCTGGGGCATGAGGCGTGAGTGACTCAGCAAAATGTGACTGCTGTCACCACGGACACTCATATCTTTATTCCCTCCTCCATCTTGATGTCTGGGGCATGAGGCGTGAGTGACTCAGCAAAATGTGACTGCTGTCACCACAGACACTCATATCTTTATTCCCTCCTCCATCTTGATGCTCATGCAATTATTCATCATGCACTGATCACTAACAGTGCGTGAAGAACATGGAAATTACTGTGACTTAGCGTGTGAGAATGTTTGAACGGTGCGCACGTGTGTGTGCGTGTGTATGCATGCATTTCATTGCATTGTGTGTGTGTGTGTGTTTGTGTGTTTATGTGTTTGTGTGTTTGCATGTGTTATTGGTATCACTCCTATGCTGGAAGGCAGTGATATGTGAGATCCATGTTGCCTTGAGGACCAGAGCACTCAGAACAGTTTGTATTTGTATTTATTATGGATCCACAAAAGCAGCAGCTACTCTTCCTGGGGTCCAGCAAAATTAAGGCAGTTTATAAAACATTACAATACATTGACAGATTTCACAACACACTGTGTGCCCTCAGGCCCCTACTCCACCACTACCACATATCTACAGTACTAAATCCATGTGTACGCTGTTCCATAAGGTGTTTTTTTATCTGGTTTTGAAATCTGATTTTACTGCCTGCGTCAGTTACTTGATGTGGAATAGAGTTCCATGTAGTCATGGCTCTTTGTAGTACTGTGCCTCCCATAGTCTGTTCTGGATTTGGGGACTGTGAAGAGACCTCTTGAGGCATGTCTTGTGGGGTATGCATGAGTGTCCGAGCTGTGTGCCAGTAGTTTAGACAGACAGCTCGGTGCCTGCCTGTCATTCAACATGTCAATACTTATAAATAAAAGTAGTAATGAAGTCAATCTCTCCTCCACTTTCAGCGAGGAGAGATTGACATGCATATTATTAATATTAGCTCTCTGTGTACATCCAAAGGCCAGCCGTGCTGCCCTGTTCTGAGCCAATTGCAATTTTCCTTTTTTGTTGCACCTGACCACGCGACTGAACAGTTGTCAAGGTGCGACAAAACTAGGGCCTGTAGGACTTGCCTTGTTGATATTGTTGAGTTCTCCCCATCTTAGCTACTCCTGCATCAATATGTTTTGACCATGACAGTTTACAATCTAGGGTTACTCCAAGCAGTTTAGTCATCTCAACCTGCTCAGTTTACACATGATTTATTACAAGATTTAGTTAAGGTTTAGGGTTTTGTTCCAAATACAATGCTTTTAGTTTTGGAAATATTTAGGGCTAACTTATTCCTTGCCACCCACTCTGAAACTAACTGCAGCTCTTTGTTGAATGTTGCAGTCATTTCAGTCACTGTAGTAGCTGATGTGTATAGTGTTGAGTCATCCGCTTACATAGACACTCAAAGTCAGTGGCATGTCGTTAGTAAAAATTGAAAAAAACAAGGGGCCTAAACAGCTACCCTGGAGAATTCCTGATTCTAATTGGATTATATTTGAGAGACGTCCATTAAAGAACACCCTCTGTGTTCTGTTAGACAAGTAACTCTTTATCCACATTATAGCAGGGTGTGTAAAGTCATAACACATACGTTTTCCCAGCAGCAGACTATGATCGATAATGTTAAAAGCTGCACTGAAGTCTACCAAGACAGCCCCCACAATCATTTTATCATCAATTTCTCTCAGCCAATCATCAGTCATTTGTATAAATGCTGTGCTTGTTGAGTGTCCTTTCCTTATAAGCATGCTGAAATTCTGTTGTCAATTTGTTTACTGTGAAATAGCATTGTATCTGGTCAAACACAATTTTTCCCAGAAGTTTACTAGTTAGTAACAGGCTGATTGATCGGCTATTTGAGCCAGTAAAGGGGGTTTTACTATTCCACAATGCCCTAGCAAACCCGAAACCTACTTGAAGGTAACAGCGCTCACTGTTGCCCCTAGTGACCGGTTTCAACCTCATCTCCCGATGTCCTCAAACACCTCTCCATCTCTTCTCTCGATACCCCCCCCCCCCTCCTCCTCTCTCCCCTGTTCTGCCCCCCCCCCCCCCGTTTGTCACCCACATTTCTATCATTCTCTGTCTCTGTCTCCCTCTCTATCTCTCCCTCCCTCTCTCCCCTCTCCTATCACACAGATTGGGTCACGTGCAGTGTGAGTGTGACCAGTGGTGTTCTGGCCTGTGGCCCACACACAGCTCTGCTGCACATATCACAGCCAGTCTGCATGATTCATTCATAAGATTTAAAAAGAGGGGATCTTAACACATACCTCACAACTGGCACACACTCCCGTGTGTGTGTGTGTGTGTCCATTAACTCTGATGTGACCGAGGGTACTGCTGCCTATTCAGATGGTTAACCTGATGCCATCTGTTCAGGTAAAGCATGTGATCTATTAAAAGGGACAGAGCGACTCAGTGGTCTGAGGCTCTCTGTTGTTTTAGGTGTGTGTGAGTGCAAGTTCATGCATGTGTGTCACAATATTCTCCAGGGTTAGCATGCTGATGTTCACACTGCTGCCCTCTCCTGGTAAAATCAGTTTATTCACAATCCACTCCTTTCACTGGGGTTCAAATTGAATGGCTAGTAGATGTTGTGGACCTGATTCAAAGACAAACCAAATATACAGTATAAGAATGGCAAACAACTTAAACTTCTTTGTTTTTAATGTGTCAAATGTCATTCGGATGTAGATCCTTTCCTTCGTAGGTTCCTGTGATGATTCCAGGGGAGGATGGCTCATAATAATGGCTGTAATGGAGCAAATGGAATTGCATCAAACATATAGAAACCATGTGTCTGATACCGTTGAACTGATTCCCCTCCAGCCATTACCACGAGCCCGTTCTCCCCAATTAAAGTGCCAGCAACCTCCTGTGGATGACTCTTGTTAGCCTGAGAATGATAGCATATTTCACCCGTGTCCATATAATGCCTTCAGAAAGTATTTATACCCCTTGACTTATTCCACATTTTGTTGTGTTGAAGCCTGAATTCAAGACAGATTAATAAATGTTTTTGTCACCCATCTACAGCCCATAATGACAAAGTGATTTTTTGTTGTTGTTGAAATTTTAGCAATTGTATTTAAAAATGAAATACATACATATTCTATTTAAATAAGTATTCACACCCCTGAGTCAATACATCTTAGAATCACCTTTAACAGCGACTACAGCTGTGAGTCTTTCTGGGTAAGTCTGTAAGAGCTTTCCACACTTGGTTTCTACAATATTTGCACATTATTATTTTCAGAATTCTTCAAGCTCTATCAAATTGGTTGTCAATCATTGCTAGACATTTATAAGTCTTGACTGAACCCAGTTTTCCTCTAGGACATAGCCTTTGCTTAGTGCCATTCCGTTTACAGTTTTTTCCAACTGCTTACACACAAAATCTTTTCATGTCACACGATTTTTGAAACCTCTCACTCAAAGTGCAAAGCTACACACCAAATATCCAAAACCATAAGCTATTTCTCAGCCTTTGACTCAGTTGCCAATTGCATAAAACACTTTTTTCAAAACACTACACACAATTCTCTACCTAAAACACAAAAATCTAACAGGAAGTGACTTGCCTTCCTTTTCCAAACACAACCAATCAAAATGCTACACTTATTCACCGGGTCACACACACACTCCTCACATGTGCAAACACTAATAGCTTAACTGATCACTAACCAATCACTGCTTTACTGTAGTATAGGCCTATAAATAGGTCAAAGGTCAGAGTACCTGTTTTGAACAATGGATGCCAACAATAGACAGAGAGCAAGAGGAGAGGGGGGAGAAGAGAAGGAAGGAGAGCCATCTCTGATGAGATTAGGGCAACACTTGTTGATCAGGTGATCAACCACGGTTTGACCATGAGAGAGGCTGGACTGGGAGAACAGGTATGCAACTATCTAATGACTATTTTAGCATTACAGTAATGTACTGTAAAATACATATGATTGCATAGTATTGCATAAACATTTGTAACTCTAAGCCATCCATTTACTGCACTGCATTGAATGAATGAGGTTGGTTATCATGCTGTACTAAAAAAATTTGTACATTGTTTACAGTTCCTATGCTGAACACATACTGTGTTTGAATTCTGTACAGAGTGGAAAGGCAAAGACATCATGGAGGACGAGGACGCTTGTTTACAGATGTACAAGAGACTGCAATTATAAATAAGGTTTTGGCCAACAATGCAATTAGGATTTGAGAGATAAGAGCGCATATCTTGAATAATGACACCATACTTAACAACATCGATGCTGTAAGCCTGTCGACCATACAACGCATCCTCCAACGGCACCGAGTGACGATGAAACAACTTTACAATGTGCCATTTGAGAGATACTCTGACAGAGTCAAGAATATGCGACATGACTTTGTAGAGATATGTATGCAACACTACTTCCAGTACTTCAGACATACCATATTTACTCATCTGTATATCGTTTTGTCTGTTACAGAGAGTATTGGAGCTGGATGCCCATGTAATTTGCCATGAATTTATTTATGTGGACGAGGTTGGCTTCAACCTCCCCAAAACCAGGCGCCGCGGAAGAAATGTAATAGGACAGAGGGCAATTACCAATGTCCCTGGACAGCGTGGGGGTAATATAACTATGTGTGCTGCCATCACTCAAAACGGGGTCCTCCATCACAATGCCACACTGGGTCCGTACAACACCGGCCATATCCTCACTTTTCTGGATGCAATTTACACAATGCTTGTCCCTGATCCAGATCAGGAGCCTGCTAGATTTGTGGTTTTATGGGCCAATATTAGTTTTCACTGAGCTGTTCTGGTCCAAAACTGGTTTGCCATCCATCTACAATTTTGTATAGTTTTGTACCTACCCCCATATTCACCTTTTCTAAATCCCATAGAGGAATTATTCTCAGCCTGGCACTGGAAAGTGTATGATCGCCAACCCTATGCCCACATGCCGCTTCTCCAGGCAATGGAGGACGCATGTGGGGATATAGAGGTTGCCTCTGTCCAAGGTTGGATACGCCATGCTAGGAGATACTTCCCTCGATGTTTGGCAAGAGAAAACGTATCTTGTGATGTGGACGAAGTATTGTGGCCAGACCCAGGCCGGAGAAGAGATGAAGCATAGCTTAGCACTGGTGACTGCCCCCCCCCCCCCCCCCGGGACCCCACACACAATTGTGTTCTTTACTGTATTCTAAAGAATATACTTTTGGTTTACATATGTTTATGGTTTTGTTGTATGCTACTGTATACAACAGTAATGTTTGGCCTAATAAATATTTTCAAATCAAATCAAATGTTATTTGCCACATACACATGGTTAGCAGATGTTAATGCGAGTGTAGCGAAATGCTTGTGCTTCTAGTTCCGACAATGCAGTAATAACCAACAAGTAATCTAGCTTTGCATTGGTGTTTACAGTGTACTTGTTACCCCTCTCAGCAGATTACTTTCACTGTAGAACATTGTATTGAAATGTAGATATAAGCCTATGAAAGACCAAAGAGCTTTAGATTTAGAACAACCGTGTTTACATGGTATATCCAAAAATGTACTATTATGAAAGCAGTGTTTGCCATTTGATGCAAATGCTTCATTCTGACATGTGTTTATGGCATTTTGAATGCAGTGTTACATTTTGAAGGAGATGTGAGGCATTTTGTGTGTGCAGTTTTGGAAATTGTGTGTAGAGATTTGAAAAAAAGGAGACAGTTTTGAAAACGTGTGTAAGCAGTTGGAAAAAACTCATTTCTATCCTAAAAAAAACAGTTATTAACGATTACAAGTTTACAGCCACCACTATGCTTGAAAACATGGAGACTCAGTAATGTGTTGTATTAGATTTGCTCCAAACATAACACTTGTATTCAGCACAAAAAGCTTTGCCACGTTTTTTTGCAGTTACTTTAGTGTCTTTTTGCAAACTGGATGCATGTTTTGGAATCTTTTCTTTTCTTCTGTACAGCCGTCCTTCTTTTCACTCTGTCAGAGATGAGGTAGTCATTCAAAATCATGTTAAACACTATTATTGCACACAGAGCGAGTCCATGCAACTTATTACGTGACTTGTTAAGCACGTTTTACTCCTGAACTTATTTAGGCTTGCATAATAAAGGGGTTGAATACTTATTAACTCATTTAATTTCAACTTTATTGATTTGTAAAAATTGCATTGTCTTTGACAATGAGGTATTGTGTGCAGATCAGTGACCCCAAACATCTCAATTTAATCCATTTTAAATTCAGAATGTAACACAACAAAATGTGGAAAAAGTGAAGGGGTGTGAATACTTTCTGAAGGCACTGTATGTTGGGTCTCAGATGCTTAAGCAGTCAGTGGATTGGAGAACATTATAGCCAGGAATGTGTGCCTGAGAGTGGGAGAGAGGAGCAGGCGAGAGCCCTGGTCTCTTGGGCTTAGTCATCAGACACAACATCACTGCCTCTAAATGTCTTCTCTGAACCTCTTTTTCCCACCACAAATAAAGGTGGGAAAACAAGAGGGGGTGAGAGTAGGTAAGAGAAAGAGACTGAAAGAGAGGAAAGTGCAAGAGAGAGAGAGAGAGAAGAGAGAAAGAGAGGAGAGAGAGAGAGAGAGAGTAGAGGGAGAAGGGGAGGGGGTGGAAGAGAACCAATAAAAGCCTCTGTAGGTGTTCCCCTGCTGGGCCATCAGACAGCAGAGCGGTGCCTGGGGAGCTGGGGCTCTGCAACACCTGTTCACCACAGCAGATGTTGTACAGAAGAGGAGAGACACAGAACAGAAACACCGCTCTCTCTCCCTCCCCTTCTCTCTCTCCCTCCGCCTCTCTCTCTCTCCCCCCCTCTCTCTCCCTCCCTCCCTCTCTCTCTCTTTCCGCCCCCCCTCTCTCTCTCCCCCTGCTCTCTCTCCCTCCCCCCCTCTCTCTCCCTCCCTCTCTCCTCTCTCTCTTTCCGCCCCCCCTCTCTCTCTCCCCCTGCTCTCTCTCCCTCCCCCCTCTCTCTCTCCCTCCCTCTCTCCTCTCTCTCTTCCCCCCCCCCCCCTCTCTCTCTCTCTTTCTGCCCCTCTCTCTCTCCTCTCTTTCCCCCTGCCTACTGTGGCTCCATCTGCTCTCTGTTCTCTCCAAATTTAACAAGGCATGTGGGGAAGGCTGTGAAAGGTGGTGACATCACCATAGAGAGAGAACTATGTCCCTGACCACATCACACATCCAACTTCACACTTACTGTACAACACCTGAGCCACCAGATCACTGTAGTTTCCCTGGTCAGTTTCCCCGGTATATGAGCACTTACCAAGCATACTATAAAACCTATTTATGTATTTATTTTTGGTAAACAGTTCACTGCTCATTTGACCTTGATTGGCAGGTAGCCTAGTGGTTAGAGTGTTGGCCAAATAACCAAAAGGTTGCAAGATCAAATCCCTGAGCTGATAAGGTGAAATTCTGTCGTTCTGCCCTCCCACTGTTCCTAGGCTGTCATTGAAAATAAGAATTTGTTCTTCACTGACTTGCCTAGTTAAATAAAAAACTATATTTAAAAAATGGAGAGGCAGTGAACAGTAGGCCATGATGACCATAATAGCAATGCTGCAGAGACACCTCACCTGCTAAAGATGATGTTTAGTCCTCTGATATTCACACTACATGGAGAGATCACACAGACGTCCACAGGCAGGTGTCTTTTACAATCAGAGCACTGTGATTGCACTCTCTCCCTCTCACTGTGGTGACTGAACCCCAGAGGTCCCCAGGTGCATCTCTAATGGCCACAGGGGTGTCACATCTTTGATACCAAGACACATACACACTCAGGTCATACATGAACGGCCACGCACACGCGAACACACACAGATAATCTCCCTCTCTCGCTCTCTCTCGCTAAATGAATGTCACCGTTGCTACGGTAACCTCTTCCATATCCATGAATCTATATTCAGTAAGAGGGTCAATGGAGGGTCATGCTGGCAGCTTAGCTCTCAAACTATCTGGTTATGTATGTGTGTATGTGTCACCTCTCCATCATAAGGAGCAGATGGGATACAGCCTGCACATGTAATGCTACACTTCCAGCCAGTGAGAGTATTATGTGCATGATATTACTTATATGCATAGCCTTGTCAAATTCACAAAATGCAATATTTAGTCCCTAGAAACTCATATGTGAGCTAGAAGTACTTGGGAATGGTCTTTGGCTAGAGATGAATGCTGAGCTTCTGGTTTTGGCTCCGGTGTCTTCATGGGGATTCAGGATGGCTATAGCGTAGTCTGTGTGCAGTGTTATTTCAGCTGGCCTGCCCTAGGGAGGGAACAGACAGATCAGCCAGGAGGATATCTCTGTAATCACACCCAGCACCTGAGCCCAGAGGTTAAGACGGGCTAACTGACTGGCAGACGGGGGCTCCAGATATATCATGGTGCAGAGAGTGACACAACACCACAGCTTTGGTCTAGCTCTTTGCAGAGTACCACTGATCTTAGAACAGTGAGTCTTAATGGTGGTAACTGCAGATCTTTGATCTTTACGAATTTTACATCTGATAACTGTTCTGAGGTATAGCAGAGTGCTGTCAGTGGCAGTAATAATTGAAGTTGCTGTGACAGCATGACTATGTACTTGATAAGTGGCGAATATGCTGTGTCCAGACACAGATGCTTACTTCTGTAGTAATATTGCAACAGTGGCATCAATGTGCTGCGTGATGCCAATTTCCTCCAAAGAATATGATAGAGTGTGTGCATCTCAGAGTGATGCCCAAGATGCACAAAGCTCACGAGGAGGTGCAGGTGATGCCTCTGCCCTGTCCTCATGTGTGTTTGAGTGTTTGCGTTTGAGTATTGCATCAGATATTTCTGGGGGGGATAAGGGGAGGTTTCACCCTGAGCTTATTGACCTGGCATGCTGCTCTGTCACACTGTTGTGAAACAGAGACTCTGAGTTACTGTACTGAACATCTGCAAATGGAAAAACCATTGTCTTCTCCCCCACTTCCTGTTTGACCCTTTAGCTTACAGTGAATAACCTCAACATCACCAAACAGCTGCTCTTTCACATCTGCAGCTCTCTAAACTGATTCCACAGGCAAACTACCCAGGCGACATTGATATCTCAAGCATTAATGTCTGTCATCCAACCAAGCCCAATGATTGGTTGCTTCCAACTGTATTCACCCCCCCAACAGTTTGTCAAGCGTATAACTCCTGTGAGAGAGTCAATCTCAGTCAGCACAGAGGGAAATGAACCTGGGCCATGCTTTATGACAAACTCAACAGCCTGAACAGAACAGAATGCCTGAGTGTGATAAAGAAAGCCATTGGTGAAAGCCAAACAGTGTTATCCTATCTAGCATGTCAGTGGTTTAGCTGCAGTGTGCACAGCAGTAATCCTTCATTGGGCTGGCAGAGTGTGATCCCACTGCCAAGCTGTTATTGCAGTCATCTGAGGAAGCAATATTGTTTCATAGTCAATGGAAGTCAGTAGGCTATTACCAATGAGTTCATTTCCATGGAAACAAGATGATGATGAGAGTTCTCGTTCAGGTTTAATGCAAATGTGTCAATTTATTTGATATGTTTACATTTATATCTAGGAATATCTTCCCTTTCCAACACAACGGAAATAACAACCATTACTGAACATGGATTTGTTTTTCATTATAAAATGTGAACACAATATCACTCCTCAGCTTTACCTCAGATATGACTGATTACAAATGATTGCAGTCTGTCTTAAGTGCCAAATGCCTCCATTGACAAATAATTATTTGCAGAACAACTTACTGCAAACCCTGTATAGGAACACGTCTGCACAGTCATCAACAGATCTATTGCAGTACGGTACATACCCTGACAACAGACACTGACTACATATTCTCATCTGTCAGCAGATCTATATGGATATCTGAATGTGTGTGTACATGTGTGTGAAGAGACGCAGTGTCTTTCTCTCTCTGTTTGTGTGTGTGTGTGTGTGTGTCTTTGTGGGTGCATTTTTGTGTGTACCCCCAATCTATCAGTTCTTCTGTCTGAGTATTTGGGCGTATTGAGAGGCGTAGGATTGCCTGCTCTGCTGAGCCTCTATCTCTGACTCATCCTCCTCCTCTTCATCCTCCTCCTCCTCCTCTACACCCCTCTGGCGCTGTAGGATACTGCTACGGGACTGTAAACAGGAGATGGGTTAAAGACTTGGGACAGTCTTGTAAAGGAAACTAAATATACCTGTCTGTACAAGGACAGTAATGACTGTTAGCCTTATCAGTGTATGTTTCTCTCTTTCATTCATTATTGTGGGGGTCTATTTTTTTGTCTGTAATGCTAGCAGCAGATGCAATCTTACCTTCTTGGCTGATTCAGCAGTGTGTTTGAGGCTGGAGCCCAGGGTGGGACTAGGCTGGTGGGCCATAGAGGAGGGCAGCAGGGTCTGGTTGTCCAGAGGGCCGTCAGACACCCTGATCCTCCCAGTGAACAGCTGTTGAGACCGGGGAGATGATCAGCCCTGTAGCCCCATACCTGGAACTCTCACCTCTCAGTCATGCTGTCCAGGTTCTGGAAGGTGTGTGTGTGTGTCTAACCTCCAGGTCTTTGTCTATGTCCATGCTGTCCAGGTTCTGGAAGGTGTGTGTGTCTAACCTCCAGGTCTTTGTCTATGTCCATGCTGTCCAGGTTCTGGAATGTGTGTGTGTCTAACCTCCAGGTCTTTGTCTATGTCCATGCTGTCCAGGTTCTGGAAGGTGTGTGTGTGTCTAATCTCCAGATCTTTGTCTATGTCCATGCTGTCCAGGTTCTGGAAGGTGTGTGTGTGTCTAACCTCCAGGTCCTTGTCTATGTCCATGCTGTCCAGGTTCTGGAAGGTGTGTGTGTGTCTAACCTCCAGGTCCTTGTCTATGTCCATGCTGTCCAGGTTCTGGAAGGTGTGTGTGTCTAACCTCCAGGTCTTTGTCTATGTCCATGCTGTCCAGGTTCTGGAATGTGTGTGTGTCTAACCTCCAGGTCTTTGTCTATGTCCATACTGTCCAGGTTCTGGAAGGTGTGTGTGTAGACCTCAAGAGCCTTGGCATGGAACACCATCTCCACTGTGATGAAGTCTGTGAAGATCCTCTGGAAGAAGACCTAGTATTATTGTCACTGTAAGAGGATGGACATGCCTGAGTATGACTGGAACACGTGCGAGTGAGTGAGTGTGTGTGTGTTCGTGTGTGTGTTTGTGTATGTTCTGGTTTATTTGTGTATATTTGTGTGTGTGTTCGTGTGTTCATGTGTGTGCGTGCATGTGTCTGTGTTTGTATGTCTGCTCGTGTGTGTGTGTGTGTGTGTGTGTGTGTGTTGTGTTTATGTGTGTGTGTGGTTGAAGACCAACCTTGATGTCCTCCAGTTTCTGTCTCTGGAAGTCACTGATGGTCTCCTCCAGTTGTCTAGTGCTGTGGTGAGCGATGTTGTTCGCCTTCTGAGCATTCACCTCTGCCTGAAAACCAAACAGCAAAGGAATACTACAACTGTACTAGAAGCTTGAAAGAGATATATAAAACAAAATGTAATGACAGCTACCAAAACCTCTGGTGGTCCACCACATAGCAGGATCTCATCAATGGTCAGATATCTGCATTGTTGCAGTGTTGAAGGTGTTGTTGATGTGACAGGGGGAGATTCCAGAGAAATCATGTTACCTGTGACTGAAAACATTGGATAAGGTATTGAAGCATGACTAGAACAGAACATCTACATTTCTAAAACCTCTCAGAGACCAGGTTAGCTGATCTGAACCTGTCACTCAAAGCACCACTCATAGAGTAAATATGGCTGACAAACTGTTTGTCACAGGCAATACGTCGTATTTTTCAATCTTGACATAAGGATTGTTGATGTAAATACTATAATCATGCTGGAATTCTGCCACTCTTGTAAAGTTATATGCAGATATGAATAGACTGGGAGAAAGGATACAATTCTTTGTCTATCAGAGGGATTCTTCTGTTGGAGTCTCCAGTTTCTGCAGCTCTTTCAGCGCTCTGTCCCGATCAGCATTGAACCTCTTCAGATCCACCTGTATGTCAGAGATATGTCCAGTCCATGAAGCTTCAAACACACTGTCTCAGAAGAGACTGCCTATTCATTCACTGCGATTGTTCTGCCGTGAGATGCTGTGAAGAGTGTGTGAAATGACAATGAGACAGAGAGTGAGAGAAAGAGACAAAGATAGTGTGTGTGTGCGTGTGCGTGTGTGTGCGTGTGCGCGTGCGTGTGTGTGTGAGGGAGGAATCTGTATTTTGTCTGGTAATTACTGTATGAAATCTACAGTGTGTTCGTTTCCATGTATGAAGACTTACTCTCTTGTTTTCAACAATATCACCGTAGGCTTTGAGGGGAGTGACGACTTTGGTCTCCAGCCTCTCTACCTGTCAGGGGTAGACACAGTAAACAGACTTTCATCTTCAAAACAACAGCATTTCAAGGTGTGAGAAACAAATTGTTGTGTTTTTGCTGGGTAAAAATGGCTCGAAACCAACACGGTCTTTGCCCACTATATACAGTACTGAGGAACTCCCATAATGCCTTTATTTACTGTTATGATGTTTCATTAACCCTTACACTAACCTAGTAGATGCACCATGGCCACGTCCTCTACCACTAATACCAGCATCGGGGAAGCTACTCTACAAATATAGTTTACCAAGCTACCAATTACTTCACACTGGAGGAAGTTAAACTACACTAAAGCTACCCTTAACTTTTTATGGCTGCAGGGGCAGTATTGAGTAGCTTGGATAAAAAGGTGCCCATTGTAAACGGCCAGCTCCTCAGTCTCAGTTGCTAATATATGCATATTATTATTAGTATTGGATAGAAAACACACTAAAGTTTCCAAAACTGTCAAAATATTGTCTGTGAGTATAACAGAACTGATATTGCAGGCGAAACCCTGAGGAAAATCAAAACAGGAAGTGGCTTCTATTTTGAAAACTCCATGGTCCATAGCCTCCCTTTGCTGGATTTAAAGGGATATGAACCAGATTCCTTTTCCTATCGCTTCCTCAAGGTGTCAACAGTCTTCAGACATAGTTTCAGGCTTTTATTTTGAAAAATGAGCTAGAACATTAACATCGCGTCAAGTGGTCACATGAGTTTTGCTCACGCAACAGAGTTTGGACAGCCATTGTTTTCCCCTCTCCTACTGTGAAAGACATTTGCGGTTGATATATTATGGATTATATATTTTAAAAACAACCTGAGGATTGATTATAAAAAACATTTGACATGTTTCTGTGGACATTATGGAAACTATTTGGAATTTTCGCCTGCGTTGTCGTGACCGCTCTTTCCTGTGGATTTCTGAACATAACGCGACAAACAAACGGAGGTATTTTGGATATAAAAATAATCTTTATGGAACAAACTGAACATTTGTTGTGTAACTGGGAGTCTCATGAGTGAAAACATCCGAAGATCATCAAAGGTAAACGATTAATTAGATTGCTTTTCTGATTTTCGTGACCAAGCTTCCTGATGCTAAGTATACTTAATATTTTGTTGTGCGATCGATAAACTTACACAAACGCTTGGATTGCTTTCGCTGTAAAGCATATTTTCAAAATCTGACACGACAGGTGGATTAACAAAAGGCTAAACTGTGTTTTCCTATATTGCACTTGTGATTTCATGAACATAAATATTTGTAGTAATATTTATTGAATATAGCGCTATGCTATTCAGCGATTGTTGATGACACTTATCCCGATATCGGGATTGCAGCCATAACAAGTTAAGAAGTTTAATTACCTAACGTTTCTTTGAAAAAGTAGTTCACTACATCCAAACTACTTTGTTAGAAATTATCATATCTAAATCTGAAATGTCATAGATTACAAATTGCAATAAAAATCTAATCTAATCAATAACAGACCACTCTGGAGTCAGATTAACAGAATGTGTAATTAAGCCTATACACAAAAAATCTTTTCAAAAAATAAACGAAATTATTGCCTACTTTAGCCATATTTTATTTAATTTTGCAAAAAACGTAGTGTAATTCCAGTAGTTAGCTACACCACTAAATGGGAAAAAATACTTATGAACTACTGAAAACCCTACCAAGAATTTAATTTAGTTCAACTACCACAAAGCTACTGCAAAATGAAATTATATTACTAGTTGAACTAGCCTATATGTAGTTCACTACTCCCCAACAGCCCCTGACCTCTCACCCCTCACTTCAGCCTGGCGGTAGTCCTGCACCATGGCCAGGTCTTCAGCCAGGTTCTTCAGACAGGTACGGAGCTCTGGGTCCTCAGTATTCGAGAAGTCATTGAGCTGTCTGACCAGCATGTCAGCCTGGTCCCTCAGCTTGCCTGTCTTCCTGGTGTAAGAGGCCAGCAGGCTGCAGAACTGACCCAGGTACTTCTCAGCATGGCTCACTGTCAGCTCCATGCTCTTTATCTGTCTGTCTCTGGACAAAAGATGAAGAGTTATGAAGGGTTAGGGGTTTCAGCTAACTATAGACCTCCAGGAAGTTTTAGGGTCGTGTTTGTGATAAACGCTAGATGAGCTAAATAGCAGTACACATCCCTTTAGCATTATTATATCTGTGAGACAGGTGTGTTTCCAAAGGCGCACACATATGAGATAAAGTATTCCCATACATAATCTGGGCCCACTTACCACTTTAGCCGTGGTTTCCACACATAATCGTGGAAAGGCAGTATATAGTGAAACATGACATGGTTAGCTATAGAACTAGTACAGCATCAAATGAAGAATCAACCGATTGGCTAGATGTTGACTATGTAGAGCCGTCTGGTCCATGCTAGCTTTTCCTGCTACAGTACTGTGGTTTATTAAAGCAGTATAGCTAACCAACACAGGTGTTACCAAGTAATAGTGGTACATTAAACCATATATGCATGTAACGAGGGCAACTACCTTGAGAAGATGGTGTTCATGTTGGATTTGCTCAAGCGTCACTTCACCTCACTGTTGAGCTGCGGTATTTGCCTTATTGCCAAGCTCTCGCCTGCCCCGGGTTACGAGCTAGTTGGTTGCTATAGAGACTAGAACACGGAAGAGTGGGGTTTTGGGGTGGAAGGGATGGTTATGGCCACATGGTGGCAGCAGCGTATCATTAGCAACATAAGCCCCGACAGGAGCCGAGACAGGCTTTACAAGGCAGCCTTACAGAAGAATAAAACGTAACCCCATCCCTCAGGTCTATTAAAGAGCGTGGTAAAACTGATGTTTTAAAAACTCACTCTCACCCTTTCTTTCTCTCTTTCTCTCTCTGCTCTCTCTCTCTGACTCACTTGCTCATACGCTTCATCGCACGCACGCACGCTCACGCACACATGGTGCTCTCAGAAGGGATTGTAAGGGGTCCAGCCTGTTAACGAGTGGCTGTAAGAGAAGTGTTGAAGAGAGGCCAGCTCTCAACTCTCTCTGGGAAGAATGTGTTGGCATATACAAGGGGCGCCACTCAAATGGAACTTTAATTCATTTACACAAAAACGCAAACAATTCAAAAAACAGACCTCACTGCTGGCAGCTCACAGCTGTAAAGTGTAACACAGCCTCTTCCTACCTGAGAATAAACGTTTTATTGTATGCTGCACTTAATATAGTGTGTGTGTGGGCGTATGTGTCAGCCAGTGGAGGTGGGCTGTGAATAGGGCTTTGATGTAGCCTGCCAAGTTTCCCCTGTGGACAGCAGCTGTTATGATAAACACGCTGTCTAGTAGCAACAGATCCTCCCAAGATGGTTCCACACCCCCTCCTCTCTCTCTGTCTCTCTCTCTATCTTTCTCTATCTCCATCTCTCTGTCTCTCTTTGTCCTCCCCTCTCTCTCTGTCTTTCTCTCTCTCTCTCTCCCTCCCTCTCTCCGTCTCTCTTTGCCCCCCCCCCCCACCCGCCCCCTCTCTTTCTCTCAACCTCTCCCCTCAGGCTGTAGTTAATGAAGGGAAATGAAAACAATGCCCTTGCCAGTCCAGTAGCAGAGCCATGCCAACCTGAGAGAGACAGACAGAAAGAGAATAGGGGTTGAAAGAGATATAGTGTGAATTAAACTCACAGACAGACAGACAGACAGACAGACAGACAGACAGACAGACAGACAGACAGACAGACAGACAGACAGACAGACAGACAGACAGACAGACAGACAGACAGACAGACAGACAGACAGGACAGACAGACAGACAGACAGACAGACAGACAGACAGACAGACAGACAGACAGACAGACAGACAGACAGACAGACAGACAGACAGACAGACAGACAGACAGACAGACAGACAGACAGACAGACAGACAGACAGACAGACAGACAGACAGACAGACAGACAGACAGACAGACAGACAGACAGACAGACAGACAGACAGACAGACAGACAGACAGACAGACAGACAGACAGACAGACAGACAGACAGACAGACAGACAGACAGACAGACAGACAGACAGACAGACAGACAGACAGACAGACAGACAGACAGACAGACAGACAGACAGACAGACAGACAGACAGACAGACAGACAGACAGACAGACAGACAGACAGACAGACAGACAGACAGACAGACAGACACAGACAGACAGACAGACAGACAGACAGACAGACAGACAGACAGACAGACAGACAGACAGACAGACAGACAGACAGACAGACAGACAGACAGACAGACAGACAGACAGACAGACAGACAGACAGACAGACAGACAGACAGACAGACAGACAGACAGACAGACAGACAGACAGACAGACAGACAGACAGACAGACAGACAGACAGACAGACAGACAGACAGACAGACAGACAGACAGACAGACAGACAGACAGACAGACAGACAGACAGACAGACAGACAGACAGACAGACAGACAGACAGACAGACAGACAGACAGACAGACAGACAGACAGACAGACAGACAGACAGACAGACAGACAGACAGACAGACAGACAGACAGAAGACAGACAGACAGACAGACAGACAGACAGACAGACAGACAGACAGACAGACAGACAGACAGACAGACAGACAGACAGACAGACAGACAGACAGACAGACAGACAGACAGACAGACAGACAGACAGACAGACAGACAGACAGACAGACAGACAGACAGACAGACAGAGACAGACGCACACCAAAGATAATTATCGGATGTCTCTATAAACACCACACAATAGCCACAGGGCTGATGGCTAATTGCGTCCCCCAGAGCAGGTCTATAGGGCTGACAGAGGAAGGAAATCCACATGTCACCCAGAGGCAGAATCAAAGAACAGGGCAGACTCACTTTGCAACACACACTTGCTAACAAAACACAAACACACACACACACAAACACACACACACACACATGCAAAACACACATAGACTGTGGGTTGGAGTTCCAGTCATATTCTTTGAAGCTTCCATTCATTCAGATCTGTATAGATCCTTATATTCTCATCATTAATTCCTATATGGAAAATTACATCACCCCACTTCCTGTTCTGAGGAGCCAGTTTGTCTCATATTGATGTCACAGCCTAGGAGTGTGATTGAGGAGGTGAGACACAGACGAGGAAAACCAGCTAAATGAGTTTTCCCCCAGGCTGTTACTAAAATCACAAGCTCTTGGTACGACAAGCCACAACCACAGGCAGCCTTTTTGACTGAGTCAGAAAACTATTTTATTTCTGTGGGAGTTTGCTGTATGAATATGTTGAACACTATGAGACAGGAACACTATTACTGAATAATATGAGGCAAGGACAGACTCTGACTTAGGTTAACCTGTTGCCTAGTGAAAGGATGCCAACGTTAGTGGGGTCTACCTGTTGATGAATGTCATTGGACCAATCACTGTGTGTATATCTGGGCATGACTCTAACTATACAGGGTTACCTCCTACATTATTAGAAAGAAAGACACTATCTAGATTCTAAAAGGGTTCTTTGGCTGTCCACAACCCTTTGAATAACCCTTTTTGGTTCCAGGTAGACCCCTTTCTACAGAGAGTTCTACATGAAACCCAAATGGGTTCTACCTGGAACCAAAAAGGGTTATCCTGTGGGGACAGCCAAAGAACCCTTTTGAGTGTAGTCTGGCCCTGGCCTAGCTGACATAGAGGTGTACATAGATATTTTTTTATTTCCCTCTACTCTGGATGTGCTGGCCCACGGGCGCCAGTGTGTGTGTTCCACAGCCAGTTCAGTGGAAAGGTCTGGGATGTAACCCAGGACAGAGTCTCCCGTTGTGAGGGGGTTTTCTCTGTTCACCAGCAAGGGCTGACCCCTCTCTCATACCTGTGATTAATGCCAGAGCACACACCTCATAGGCAGTGTCAACAAACAGCCTGTGTGTGTGTGTGTGTGTGTGTGTGTGTGTGTGTGTGTGTGTGTGTGTGTGTGTGTGTGTCTGTGTGTTGTGACTGGGTGGAGGAGGGTTGGTTCATTCAATAGAGAGATGCATTAAATTATGCCCTGTAGTGTAGAGTTATACAGTTTACAGTGTAGAGTTATACAGTTTACAGTGTAGAGTTAGAAGGTTTACAGTGTAGCGTTAGAAGGTTTCCAGTGTAGAGTTATACAGTTTCCAGTGTAGAGTTATACAGTTTACAGTGTAGCGTTAGAAGGTTTCCAGTGTAGAGTTATACAGTTTCCATTGTAGAGTTATAAAGTTTACAGTGTAGAGTTAGAAGGTTTACAGTGTAGAGTTAGAAGGTTTACAGTGTAGAGTTATAAAGTTTACAGTGTAGAGTTATACATTTTACAGTGTAGAGTTAGAAGGTTTACAGTGTAGAGTTAGAAGGTTTACAGTGTAGAGTTAGAAGGTTTACAGTGTAGAGTTATAAAGTTTACAGTGTAGAGTTATACATTTTACAGTGTAGAGTTAGAAGGTTTACAGTGTAGAGTTAGAAGGTTTACAGTGTAGAGTTAGAAGGTTTACAGTGTAGAGTTGTAAAGTTTACAGTGTAGAGTTAGAAGGTTTACAGTGTAGAGTTAGAAGGTTTACAGTGTAGAGTTATACAGTTTACAGTGTAGAGTTATACAGTTTACAGTGTAGAGTTAGAAGGTTTACAGTGTACAGTTATACAGTTTACAGTGTAGAGTTAGAAGGTTTACAATGGGGATATATAAGAGTATAAATGTCTCCTAGGTGGTAGGAGAGAGACATACTGTAACTGTGTGGGACATTACATTAGCCCACCTTTGCCCCTTCCCTTCCACCTTTTCCCCTGTCCCACTGCCCCTCCCTCCCCACTGCCCCGTCCCTCCCCAATTTTGCCCCCTCCCTCCCACTGCCCCTCCCTCCCCACTGCCCCTTCCCTGTCCAATTTTCCCCCTCCCTACAACTGCCCCTCCCTCCTCACTGCCACTTCCCTCCCCAATTTTCCCCCTCCCTCCCCAATTTGCCCCTTCCTTCCCTCCCCCACCCTTGTCCCCTCAGTCATCAGTCGTTGAGCAGATCCATCAGTCTGACTGTGTCCTCACTAGTGGAGCCAGTAGTGGAGTAAAGAACTGATCGTTGTGATGAATGGGAGAGAGAACGCTATGTGACACTTATTTTCCTTTCTCCCCAAAAAATCTTTCAACCAAAATATTAAACCTGGATGGGATGAGGGGTGAGAGGGGATGTTAGGGGTGGCTGGGACTCTGAGTTGACCCTCACACTGCCCTTCCAAGGATAAGGACACACATGCCTCCTAGTGAGAAACAGTGGGAATAAAGGAAGAGTAAAGGAAGCCTTCTTATGACAGGTATTGTGTTGTAATGTGTGTGTGTGTGTGTGTGTGCGCTTTCATGTGTGTGTCAGTGCGCTCGTGTGTATGTACATGTGTATGCCTGTTGCTGTGTAAATATAACAGAGAGCTGGGTTTGGGCCAGTATGCGTGAGAATCCAGGTACAGACATAACTCACCATGTCAGTGTTGTGTAGTAAAAACAGCAGAAAAGCTGAAGAATTTACGCTGGTCCGAGATCAGTAAAAGTATAAACCGCATTAGTGTCTTGAGTTAGTGCTGAACAATAGGAATGTGGACCAGAGTGGAGTCTGGTCTGGGTGAAAACGTAACAGTTTATGACAGGCCTGACCACAACTGACCTATTATGTTACCAGAGACTGAGAGAAACAGGCAGAAAGAGAGAAAGAGAGAAAACTAGAAGGAAAGTCAGAGGAGAGACATAGAGTACATGTTTTGTGTTTTTAAATGTGTGCGGGAGTGTGTACACGTGTGTGTGTGTATCAGGGTACAGTATATCTCTGAGTGTTTCTGTGTCTGTGAGACATCTTGATATGACAATGTGTAGAATACATGTGTGTTAGATAGATAGAGAAGGAGGTAGATCTGTCTATGACCGCACATTCTCAGAGAAGGTGACGGAGGGTTCAGAAGTAACCATGGCCACCAGTGTAAACAAAAAGAACAACAGACAAACAAACAACCATAAAAACATGAACATCCAAACCTAACTCCTCATTAACACTTCATTAGTGGCTGAGATACGGGAAAGAGAGGAGAGGAAAGAGAGGAGGGAAGAAGTAGGAGGACAGAGCAACGAGAAGGGAGAAGGAGGGAAGAAGTAGGAGGACAGGGCAACGAGAAGGGAGAAGGAGGGAAGAAGTAGGAGGACAGGGCAACGAGAAGGGAGAAGGAGGGAAGAAGTAGGAGGACAGGGCAACGAGAAGGGAGAAGGAGGGAAGAAGTAGGAGGACAGGGCAACGAGAAGGGAGAAGGAGGGAAGAAGTAGGAGGACAGGGCAACGAGAAGGGAGAAGGAGGGAAGAAGTAGGAGGACAGGGCAACGAGAAGGGAGAAGGAGGGAAGAAGCAGGAGGACAGGGCAACGAGAAGGGAGAAGGAGGGAAGAAGTAGGAGGACAGGGCAATGAGAAGGGAGAAGGAGGGAAGAAGCAGGAGGACAGGGCAACGAGAAGGGAGAAGGAGGGAGGAAGCAGGAGGACAGGGCAACGAGAAGGGAGAAGGAGGGAAGAAGTAGGAGGACAGAGCAACGAGAAGGGAGAAGGAGGGAAGAAGTAGGAGGACAGAGCAACGAGAAGGGAGAAGGAGGGAAGAAGTAGGAGGACAGGGCAACGAGAAGGGAGAAGGAGGGAAGAAGCAGGAGGACAGGGCAACGAGAAGGGAGAAGGAGGGAAGAAGCAGGAGGACAGGGCAACGAGAAGGGAGAAGGAGGGAAGAAGTAGGAGGACAGGGCAACGAGAAGGGAGAAGGAGGGAAGAAGCAGGAGGACAGGGCAACGAGAAGGGAGAAGGAGGGAAGAAGTAGGAGGACAGGGCAACGAGAAGGGAGAAGGAGGGAAGAAGTAGGAGGACAGGGCAACGAGAAGGGAGAAGGAGGGAAGAAGTAGGAGGACAGGGCAACGAGAAGGGAGAAGGAGGGAAGAAGTAGGAGGACAGGGCAACGAGAAGGGAGAAGGAGGGAAGAAGTAGGAGGACAGAGCAACGAGAAGGGAGAAGGAGGGAAGAAGTAGGAGGACAGAGCAACGAGAAGGAAGAAGGAGGGAAGAAGCAGGAGGACAGGGCAACGAGAAGGGAGAAGGAGGGAAGAAGTAGGAGGACAGGGCAACGAGAAGGAAGAAGGAGAGAAGAAGGATAAAGAGAGTAGAGGGTGGAGAGAAGGAAGAAAGGATCAGATTAGAGCAGGGGAAAGGAGAAGAAAAGAGAGAAAGTGAGAAGAGGAGAGGCAGGAGGAGAGGGAGGGGCAGGCAGGCAGGCAGTGGTGCTGTGCAGCAGTGGCTGGCTAAATAAACAGTCCTAATTGGCTGTGGAGCCCCACCAGTCTGGGGTTTCACTGCCTTTCATCCTGGGAAGGCCAACAGGAAGCTGTGGGAGAGCTGAGGTGAGGCACCTTTCTACACAGTTACACACACATTTCACACACACACACACACACACACACACACACACACACACACACACACACACACACACACACACACACACACACACACACACACACACACACACACACACACACACACACACATTCATGCAGCAAATGCAGCACGTGCACACACACTTAGAGATTTAGGAGTCATATCCAACAGGGTACTACTCGACCGGCCTCACACTCAGACACACGCATGCATGTGCACTCACACACGCACATGCACATGCACACACACATACATAATTTAATTCATCAGACACTCAGACAACCCACTGCAGAGCAATCTAAATGGATTAAAACAACCTGGCTCCAAGTCCCCCATCCGCCCCTCATAGATGAGGATACAGGATGAGTCAAGCTCAGGGTGAATGGAGTTATGTTACGACCTGGGACTACAAACACACATGAGACATTTAACAGACAACGTCCTCCAGAGCACCAAACAGTCCACTGAAGGCTTGCAACAGTCATGCTACAACTTGATACCTTCCTCTGGCCATACACAACTGCAGTATTTACCAAGGTCGCTGGCTGCCTGAATGATCCTACCTTGTGAAATACAACCCTATTTGTCTGCTGAACACATCACTTCCGTCAAATCAGTGTTTCTCATTTGATATCTAATACAGCTAATATAACAGAGGACATACAGTGGTGACCTGCTGAACTGCACGGTGTCTCAGTCACTGTCCTTGACCTCTGAGAAAGTGGTATGTATTTGTATATGTATGTGATTAGCCTACAGTATGTGTGTGAGGACAGACAGACAGACAGACAGACAGACAGACAGACAGACAGACAGACAGACAGACAGACAGACAGACAGACAGACAGACAGACAGACAGACAGACAGACAGACAGACAGGCAGGCAGGCAGGCAGGCAGGCAGACAGACAGACAGAAAGAGGATAGGGGTGAAAGAGACACTCCCAGACACGCAGACAGACAGACAGACAGACAGACAGACAGACAGACAGACAGACAGACAGACAGACAGACAGACAGACAGACAGACAGACAGACAGACAGACAGACAGACAGACAGGCAGGCAGGCAGGCAGGCAGACAGACAGAACGACAGACAGATTGACAGACAGACAGACAGAAAGAGGATAGGGGTGAAAGAGACACTCCCAGACAGACAGGCAGACAGACAGACAGGACAGGCAGGCAGGCAGACAGAACGACAGACAGATTGACAGGCAGACAGACAGACAGACAGACAGGCAGGCAGGCAGACAGAACGACAGACAGACAGACAGACAGACAGACAGACAGACAGACAGACAGACAGACAGACAGACAGACAGACAGACAGACAGACAGACAGACAGACAGACAGACAGACAGACAGACAGACAGACAGACAGACAGACAGACAGACAGACAGACAGACAGACAGACAGACAGACAGACAGTATAATGACTTGTTCAGCCTTGAGCCTTTCACTCTGTATTGTGCAATACAACACAGGAGAAGATAGCAGTTTGGCCACAGATTCACTTTTTCCACTGCCATACATCAGAAGCTATGTAGATCAGATGAAGTCATATCCCCATGTGGACTCTGACTGCATACTGTGCGTTGCGTTTTAGGTGTCACCAAGGTTAGATATATAGCATGGAATAAATAGGATGTGGAAACATTAGCAGAGGACATCTCAGAGGCAGAGAGATGTTTGAACTTACAGTGGTGAGTGACTGTCATCTACTTCAAGCAGTTTTGGGGTCTGACCAAGGGACAGGAGAAGGTTTACATCTCCTCCATGTGGTTGAAAGTACCTCTTCCCGTCCCTTCATAACCCTCATATTATGGGCTATTTGCCTGTAGTGAAGGTACAACCGTCTACTGATGCTCAGTTGAGCCAGGAACAAAAGTGGACCACGATGAGCTGCAGTCTGCACAAGAAGAACAGAAGAATGATAGAGAGGACATGTGATCCCATAGTTTCCATACTCTGGAATGATGTGGTCCCTTCAGAAAGAGAGAAAGAGATAGAGAGAGAGAGAGAGAGAGAGAGAGACATGGAGACAGATAGAGTGAGAGAGAGAAAGAGAGACATGGAGGCAGAGAGAGTGAGAGAGAGAGAGAGAGAGAGAGAGAGAGAGAGAGAGAGATGAGGCAGAGAGAGATGGAGGCAGAGAGAGAGAGAGAGAGAGAGAGAGAGATGGAGGCAGAGAGAGAGAGGGACATGGACAGGAAGAGAGAGAGAGAGACACATGGAAGCAGAGAGAGAAAGGGAGGCAGAGAAAGAGAGAGAGAGAGAGAGACATGGATGCAGAGAGAGAGAGAGGGAGGCAGAGAGAGAGAGAGAGAATGGAGAGGGAGAGAGAGAGAGGGGGGACCCTGGCCTATGGCCCACAGTCAGAGGAAGAGCGGGATTGTGAAATAGGTCGTTTCGGAGGAGTGCAGAGGAACAGGGGGAGGGAAGGATGAGAGCAGTGCTGCTCTCTAGAGAAACCTACTGCTGTTAGTTTTATCTCTCTGCTCTATAAGCTTGCTTTTATAGGCTCAGCCAGTGGCACTGGCCAGGCCTGGGGAAAGGGGAGGAGGAAGGAGAGAGAGCGAGTAAGGAATGAAAGATGCATAGTCTTTTTTATATCATGAATTCATTTGGCCTGCTCAGCAGTGTGTCAAATAATATTTACAACAATATCTAACTACTGTTAGAGTGGGACATAACTCAGCTCCCTCATATCCAGAAGGCTGTAAACTGTTTCCCAACTGTGTCCTCTTAGCCAGCTCCTGGGACTGCATGGTGCACATTATAGTTTAATGACCTTGGCAGCGGGAGGCCGGGAGCTGTAGCGTAGCAAGCTAGCACTAAGAGGCTGAATCTAACGCAGGCTCTGACCCAGTCACTCTGTCTCTGGAACTCTCTCTCTGGATCTCCCAAAGATGTTTGGAGAAGGGGAGGGGAGGGGGGATAAGAGGAGAGAAGATGAGAGGAGGGGAGGGGGATATGAGGAGAGAAGATGAGAGGAGGGGAGGGGGGATAAGAGGAGAGAAGATGAGAGGAGGAGAGGGGGATAAGAGGAGAGAAGATGAGAGGAGAGAGGAGGGGAGGGGAGGGGGATAAGAGGAGAGAAGATGAGAGGAGGGGAGGGGGATAAGAGGAGAGAAGATGAGAGGAGGGGAGGGGGGATAAGAGGAGAGAAGATGAGAGGAGGGGAGGGGGGATAAGAGGAGAGAAGATGAGAGGAGGGGAGGGGGGATAAGAGGAGAGAAGATGAGAGGAGGGGAGGGGGGATAAGAGGAGAGAAGATGAGAGGAGGGGAGGGGGGATAAGAGGAGAGAAGATGAGAGGAGGGGAGGGGGGATAAGAGGAGAGAAGATGAGAGGAGGGGAGGGGGGATAAGAGGAGAGAAGATGAGAGGAGGGGAGGGGGGATAAGAGGAGAGAAGATGAGAGGAGGGGAGGGGGATAAGAGGAGAGAAGATGAGAGGAGGGGAGGGGGGATAAGAGGAGAGAAGATGAGAGGAGGGGATGGTGGATAAGAGGAGAGAAGATGAGAGGAGGAGAGGGGGGATAAGAGGAGAGAAGATGAGAGGAGGGGAGGGGGGATAAGAGGAGAGAAGATGAGAGGAGGGGATGGTGGATAAGAGGAGAGAAGATGAGAGGAGGAGAGGAGAGGGGGGATAAGAGGAGAGAAGATGAGAGGAGAGAGGAGGGGAGGGGGGATAAGAGCAGAAAAGATGAGGGGAGGGGAGGGAGGATAAGAGCAGAGAAGATGAGAGGAGGGGGAGTGGGGATAAGAGGAGAGAAGATGAGAGGAGAGAGGAGGGGATAAGATGAGAGAAGATGAGAGGAGAGAGGAGGGGAGGGGGATAAGAGGAGAGAAGATGAGAGAGGATTGGAGGGGGGATAAGAGGAGAGAAGATGAGAGAGGATTGGAGGGGGGATAAGAGGAGAGAAGATGAGAGGAGGGGAGGGGGGATAAGAGGAGAGAAGATGAGAGGAGGGGATGGGGGATAAGGGGAGAGAAGATGAGAGGAGAGAGGAGGGGATAAGAGGAGAGAAGATGAGAGGAGAGAGGAGGGGATAAGAGGAGAAAATATGAAAGGAGGGGAGGGGGGATAAGAGGGGAGAAGATGAGAGGAGAGAGGAGGGGAGGGGGGATAAGAGCAGAGAAGATGAGAGGAGAGAGGAGGGGAGGGGAGGGGGATAAGAGCAGAGAAGATGAGAGGAGGGGAGGGGGGATAAGAGCAGAGAAGATGAGAGGAGGGGAGGGGATAAGAGGAGAGAAGATGAGAGGAGGGGAGGGGGGATAAGAGGAGAGAAGATGAGAGGAGGGGAGGGGGGATAAGAGCAGAGAAGATGAGAGGAGGGGAGGGGGGATAAGAGGAGAGAAGATGAGAGGAGGGAAGGGGGGATAAGAGGAGAGATGAGAGGAGAGAGGAGGAGAGGGGGGATAAGAGGAGAGAAGATGAGAGGAGAGAGGAGGGGAGGTAGAGGCTGCTACCAGCTCTCACAGTCACATGTCAGAATTAGACGTTCATCCATGTTTCTCAAACGTCAAATTTCAAAGTGTTTTAGGTTGAGTTTAAGCATTAACTCCATAGTTCTAAGGTTAGGTGTTAACTCTGAGTGGTAAGGGTTAAGGTTTGGGATAGGCTTAAAACAAAAATATCAAAAACAACTTTATGTCGCTGGATTTTAACTTTGGAATCAGAGGCAGATGCTAACGTCCATACACCATCCCTGTCCACAGCATCGTTGCATAACTGAAACCTACTTGAAAGTAACAGTACTCACTGTTGCCCCTAGTGGCCGGTTTCAACATCACCTCCCGACGTCCTCAGACATGGATGGTGAATACTGACTTGTATCATGGGTGACCTGGCTGGAGACAGAGGCTGAAGATGAGACAGGGACAGAGGCTGAAGATGAGACAGTGACAGAGGCTGAAGATGAGACAGGGACAGAGGCTGAAGATGAGACAGGGACAGAGGCTGAAGATGAGACAGAGACAGGGACAAAGGCTGAAGATGAGACAGGGACAGAGGCTGAAGATGAGACAGGGACAGAGGCTGAAGATGAGACAGAGACAGGGACAGAGGCTGAAGCTGAGACAGGGACAGAGGCTGAAGATGAGACAGGGATAGAGGCTGAAGATGAGACAGGGACAGAGGCTGAAGATGAGACAGGGACAGAGACAGAGGCTGAGACAGAGACGGGGACAGAGACAGAGACAGAGGCTGAAGATGAGACGGGGACAGAGACAGAGACAGAGGCTGAAGATGAGACAGGGACAGAGGCTGAAGATGAGACAGGGACAGAGGCTGAAGATGAGACAGGGACAGAGGCTGAAGATGAGACAGGGACAGAGGCTGAAGATGAGACAGGGACAGAGGCTGAAGATGAGACGGGGACAGAGACAGAGACAGAGGCTGAAGATGAGACAGGGACAGAGGCTGAAGATGAGACAGGGACAGAGGCTGAAGCTGAGACAGGGACAGAGGCTGAAGATGAGACAGGGACAGAGGCTGAAGATGAGACAGGGACAGAGGCTGAAGATGAGACAGGGACAGAGACCGAGGCTGAAGCTGAGACAGGGACAGAGACAGACGCTGAAGATGAGACAGGGACAGAGACAGGGGCTGAAGCTGAGACAGGGACAGAGACAGAGGCTGAAGATGAGACAGGGACAGAGGCTGAAGATGAGACAGGGACAGAGACAGAGGCTGAAGATGAGAGAGGGACAGAGGCTGAAGATGAGACAGGGACAGAGGCTGAAAATGAGCCAGGGACAGAGGCTGAAGATGAGACAGGGACAGAGACAGGGACAGAGGCTGAAGATGAGACAGGGACAGAGGCTGAAGATGAGACAGGGACAGAGGCTGAAGATGAGACAGAGACAGGGACAGAGGCTGAAGATGAGACAGGGACAGAGGCTGAAGATGAGACAGGGACAGAGGCTGAAGATGAGACAGGGACAGAGGCTGAAGATGAGACAGGGACAGAGGCTGAAGTTGAGACAGGGACAGAGACAGAGGCTGAAGCTGAGACAGGGACAGAGACAGAGGCTGAAGATGAGACAGGGACAGAGACAGGGGCTGAAGCTGAAGCTGAGACAGGGACAGAGACAGAGGCTGAAGATGAGACAGGGACAGAGGCTGAAGATGAGACAGGGACAGAGACAGAGGCTGAAGATGAGACAGGGACAGAGGCTGAAGATGAGACAGGGACAGAGGCTGAAGATGAGACAGGGACAGAGGCTGAAGATGAGACAGAGACAGGGACAGTGGCTGAAGATGAGACAGGGACAGAGACAGAGGCTGAAGATGAGACAGGGACAGAGGCTGAAGATGAGACAGGGACGGAGGCTGAAGATGAGACAGGGACAGAGGCTGAAGATAAGACAGGGACAGAGGCTGAAGCTGAGACAGGGACAGAGGCTGAAGATGAGACAGGGACATGAACAGGGGCAGAGACAGTAGAGATATGTAGGAGAAATAGGAAGTGAGGCTGGGGCTGTAATAGTGGATGTCAAGAAGACTATCTGTCTCTCTGTCCTTTCCTCTGACCTCTTCTCTCTCTGTCTCTCTCTGTCTGTCTTCTTTTCCCCTCTCTAAGCACCTCATCAGTAGACGTCAATAATGTGCTCTGCCAGAACACAGCCTCAGAGTTCTATTCTGCATTGTATTGCAGCCAAACCTGTGGTTATCACTTTTGGGTTTGAATATGTGTTCAAACCTCTCTTCGTATGTGGATGGTACTCTGTGGTCGAACTACTTTGCGTGTGGACCATGCCGGATCATGTGTGTCTGTGTGCGTGTGTGTGTGTGTGTTTGTGTATGTCAGACACCTCATGTATCAGTCAGCAGCTCTTCCACCCAAGGGAAATGAACCAGCCCATGCTCAAGACCACCACACACACACACACACACACACACACAAAGAAATCTCCAGCACCATTGTTTTTCAGAAGACAGGAGGTATATTGCCAGATGGTGAAGAGACAGGGAAATAGATGCTAGACACAGTGTTGAACACATGGACAGTATTGTTGTAGCCAGTCTGACTGTGTAGAGTGTCAGGCATTGCATATTGTTCATATGTACACTGTGTTTTTGCATGAGGCTGAGCAAAGCACTTTAGGGCAGAGGGCATATAGTATAACATCTGAAACACACATACCTCCTGTACACACACACACTTTGGCTTCTAGCTGCTGCTGTGTGGCAACTGTCCCATGATGAGAGATCAGTGAGGGAAGGATGATTCAGGGTATGTGTGTGTGTGTGTGTGTTTGTGTTTTTGTTTGTGTGTGTGTAAGTGTGTGTGTGTGGGTTGGTGGGTTGGTGGGATTCTCGTGGGCTTTATGCGTGGGTTTGGAGAGGAGGGCTGCATTGAGGTCTGGGGGTGGATGGATTATTGGAGGTGGGGGAGTGGAGGAGGAGGAGGGGGAGGGTGATCACTTTTTCCAGGGACGTCTCCGAACATGTCATATCATCAGCATTTCCCCAGCAGCTCGCAGGAGGGAAGGAACAAGGGAGGGAAAGAGGGAGGGGAGGATGGGGGGGGAACGCTTCTTCCGAAGGGGGCAGGCAGCCAACAACAACAGTGGACTCCAGTAGGTCGGTACAGGAAGAGAGAAGAGGGGGTGAGAGAGAGGAGAGAGAGGGAGGCTGATGTGTGTGCCTGGCGCTCCGGAGCGTTCCCGTCTGTTGTTCCTGAGCCAGAGGGCCTTCAGTGGGGGCTGGTCCCCCGGGAGTCATTGAAACACATTCCATTCCCATTATTCCACAATCCCCTTCACCAGCAGCGCCATCCCAGGATTTACCCAGCTTTTACAGATCATCCTCATTATTATTCTGTATTATTAGACATCTGCTGAGCTGTGTATGTGTGTGTGTGTGTGTGTGTGTGTGTGTGTGTGTGTGTGTGTGTGTGTGTGTGTGTGTGTGTGTGTGTGTGTGTGTGTGTGTGCGTGTGTGCGTGTGTGTGTGTGCGTGTGTGCGTGTATTTCTGTTTTTTAAACCTGTTTACACTTTGTCATTATGAGGTATTGTGTGTAGATTGATGGGGAGAAAAATAATGTAATCCATTTTAAAATAAGGCTGTAACGTATCAAAATGTGGAAACAGTCAAGGGGTCTGAATACTTTCAGAATGTATGTATGTACACCGTATGTATGTACACTGTATGTATGTATGTACACTGTATGTATGTACACTGTATGTATGTATGTACACTGTATGTATGTATGTACACTGTATGTATGTACACTGTATGTATGTACGCTGTATGCATGTACGCTCTATGTATGTACGCTCTATGTATGTAC